>NC_090324.1:142119576-142358672 GCF_040869045.1 Eurosta solidaginis
TGTCAACGGCGCAAGCCATGCGCTATAGAGGGTTGTAGGAGAATGCACCATAAACTCCTACATGAGGTCGAACGTCCAACGACCAATTTTCCGAAAGCAGTAAATTCAGCCAAAAGACACGAAACTTCGATGGTTCAAGCCAAGAATCACACCGTAATGCACACGCAACCGCCAGTAGGTAGTCAACAGCCAAAGGACGCAGAAGCGGCTGTGCTCAGTTGCAGTAACGGCGCTGAAAGTAAGTTATTATTTAGAATTTTACCAGTCATTTTGTATGGAATCAACAGATCGGTCGAGACGTATGCGCTATTAGATGAAGGCTCTTCAATAACAATGATTGACAATACTCTTCTGAACGAACTTGGACTACGAGGACGTGAGCAGAGTCTGAACTTGCAATGGTTCGGTGGTCGCGCAGCACAGGAGCCAGCCGTCATTGTTGACCTGTCAATAAGTGGAGTAAGTGTTCGCAAGAAGCACAAGCTACGAAACGTATATGGGGTTTCAAATTTGAATTTGCCATCTCAAAGTTTAAGTAAGTCCGAGTTGAGCTGCCATGGGTCGCATCTAAGTGAGTTGCCAGTACAGACGTATCCGCAAGTTAGACCGAAACTTCTGATCGGTATTGACCACTGCCACCTCGGATTGCCATCCACTACCGTAAGAGTTAGAGAGAGTGGTCCTTTCGCTGCGAACACCGAACTAGGATGGGTATTGTTTGGCCCAACATCGAGCATATCCATACCTATGCCCGCCCCAATGATGTCGTCATGTTTGCTGCTGAACAATTGTAGCGATCAGTCACTCCATGATATGGTGGCCAACTTTTTCGATACTGAATCCTTCGGAGTTAGATCCGCACCGCCAATAGAAAGTGAATCCGACAGCCGAGCACGACAGATATTGCATTCAACCACACTTCGTATTGATGGAAGGTTCCAGACTGGGCTCATTTGGAAGAGTGACCACACAGTACTACCAGATAGCTTCCCGCTAGCACTGAAGAGGTTGGTTGGTGTAGAGAAGAAAATGAGTCGCGACGCTGAATTTGGCGCTGCATACGAACGCATCATAAACTCATATATAGAGAAGAAATACGCACGTAAGCTCCTACCAACAGAAGCAGCCGTATTATCGCCCAAAACATGGTACTTACCTCACTTCGCCGTCAGAAATCCCAATAAGCCAGGCAAATTACGCTTAGTCTTCGATGCCGCGGCTCAGGTTGAAGGTGTCTCTCTTAACTCGTGCCTACTGAAGGGACCGCAGGAGTACAAAGCATTGCCCTCGATACTCTTTCATTTTCGCAAAGGTGCCTACGCAGTATGTGGTGACATAAGAGAAATGTTTCACCAAGTGCTAGTGCAACCAGACGACAGATGTGCGCAGCGATTCCTGTGGCGCAATGGTAACTCCACAAAACTGCCTGAAGTTTATGAAATGCGAGTGATGACGTTTGGTGCCGCTTGCTCACCATGCTCTGCAAATTATGTTAAAACCATCAACGCAATGGAATATGGAAATACCGACGAAATTACATCCCGAGCTGTAGATGCTATTTTAAATCATCACTACGTAGACGACTTTGTGGACAGCTTCGCAACGGAGCAAGAAGCAATCACGATCTCAGAGAAAGTACGGGAAATCCATTTGAAAGCTGGTTTCGAGCTTAGAAATTTCTCATCGAACTCACAAAGGGTAGTTAACATGCTAGGTGGTAACGAGTGCACACGCCTAATGGGCCAAAAAGAAGGCATTTTGACTGAAAGGGTTTTAGGTCTATTTTGGAAACCATCAACCGACTGCTTTGGGTTTCAGTTAAAATTTAATAACGTCGATCCCGCGGTCATAAGCGGATCAAGATGCCCCACTAAGCGTGAGCTATTAAGTGTCGTTATGTCTATTTTCGACCCCTTAGGTTTTCTAGCTCATTTTATTGTTAGTGCCAAACTAATAATGCGAGAGGTATGGAAAAGAAATATGCGATGGGATGAGTCACTGCCAAATGACATCAACGACGCGTGGGTAAAGTGGCGAAACCGGTTGGCTGCGGTCAGTGAGTACACCATGCCCCGTTTTTATTTTCGATGTGGCACTCCACGAATGCTGCAGCTTCACATATTTGTAGATGCAAGTGAGGAGGCCTTTGCAGCTGTAGCCTACTTCAGATCGGTAAGTTCGAGCGGAGAAATAGAAGTATCTTTCATATGTGCCAAGTCCAAATGCGCCCCTATAAAGCCACTAACTGTGCCGCGACTTGAACTACAGGCGGCTGTGTTAGGAACTCGCCTACTTAACTGTGTGCGTGAAGATCATCCGATAGACAGTGAAAACTGCTATTTGTGGAGCGACTCAATGACGGTTTTAAGGTGGATCAATAGCGAGCACCGTCGATATAAGCCATTCGTGCAACACAGGGTTGCAGAAATATTGGCAACAACAACAACAACAAATTGGAGGTGGATTCCTGCTGATCTTAACGTTGCAGATGTAGCCACACGTACAAATAATCAGGTGCGACTCGATTCGACAACGCCCTGGTTAGCCGGCCCACCATTTCTCAAAGCATCGCATCTTTCTTGGCCTACTGGTGAATCTCTGTTTTGCGAGAATGCAGATCCTGATGAAGAGCTCCGATCTAAATATGTTTTGGTAATTATTGACACTAATCTCTTTGAATTTAAACGTTTTTCTACCTTCAGGAAACTGGTCAGAACCGCCGCCTGGGTATTGCGTTTTATTGCCATTGGCCGCCGCCAAACACAAGCAAATGAATGTCATGGTCTGTCCGCTAGAGAAACTGAAATAGCAAAACGCTTACTATGTCGACTTGTACAACGTGAGACGTTCTCAACGGAAATCCAGCAAATCGAAAGTGGACAGAACATCGCCCATAATAGCGAGCTCGTCCATCTCTCGCCGTACATTGATGAAGAAAAGGTGCTCCGTGTAGAAGGTCGTATTGACGCTGCCAGTTGGCTGTCCATAAGTTCTAGACGCCCTATTATATTGCCGCCGAGACACGCATTCACAAAGCTTGTCGTAATGCACTATCACTGTATCATGCATCACCAAAATACAGAAGCTACCATATGTGAAATTCGTCGAACTTACTGGATTCCACGGCTGAGAAATTTGTTACGTGCTGTAATAGCACGATGTTTAGTATGTCGTATAAGTAGAGCACAGCCGAAGGCCCCTTTGATGGGACCACTGCCTCCTGACAGGCTTACACCATATATCCGGCCATTTAGCTATACAGGACTGGACTATTTCGGCCGGGTAACTGTAACTGTACGACGCAGCACGGAGAAGAGGTGGGTGGCACTCTTCACATGTTTGACTGTGAGAGCGGTTCATTTGGAGTTGGCCCACGATTTGAGCACCGATTCCTGTATCATTGCAATTCGAAATTTTGTAAACCGTCGCGGTGTACCTATACGCTTGCGTTCGGATAACGGGAAAAATTTTGTGGGTGCTGACAAAGAGGCCAAGAGATTTAGCGAAGTTTTTGATTGTAATCGCGTGCAAGATGAGTTGTCTCGACGAGGAGTTGACTGGGTGTTTAATTCGCCATTTAATCCAGCAGAGGGGGGTGCTTGGGAAAGGTTGGTGCAATGCGTTAAGCGTGTCCTACGGCACACTTTGAAAGAGGTAGCACCACGGGAACACACCCTCAACTGCCTTTTAATTGAAGCAGAAAATATAGTCAACTCAAGGCCTCTCACTCATTTACCTGTAGACGTGAATCAAGAACAACCACTCACACCCAATGACTTTATCCTAGCCGAATCTAATAACGCACAAACGCCAGCTGTGGGCGACGTCATCGAAAGGGTATCTGGTCTACGCCAACAGTGGAGAATTGCCAGGCAGTTGAGAGATCACTTCTGGAAGCGTTGGATTAACGAATACCTCCCCACGTTGACGCGTAGGGTGAAGTGGTGCCAACGAGCAAAGAAGTTGCAGGAAGAGGACCTTGTCTTCATTTGCGACCCGAACGTGACTAGACGCGACTGGTGTCGCGGCAAAATAGAACGCATTTACCCTGGGCACGACGGCGAAGTTCGGCGAGCGGACGTTAGAACTTCTGGTGGCGTAAAACGTAGAGCGGCGTCGAATCTGGCCGTCCTTGACATAAGTTGTGGTGAATCTGGTTGATTCACGGAGGCGGGGATGTTAAAGCACGGCCCTTTACTGTATGAACTGTTTCAAATATTTTGTCATCCTTTTTATTGTTCTATCATCATACATATGTACGTACATATGTCACAGTCTGTTTGTTTTATTGAAACCTGGAAATTGTCCGCTAAACATGAATACATATGTGAAAATGTCTCGCTCTTTCGCATAGGTACATAAATTTGACTTCATAACTGTTCAATTATATTTATTTGTAAACCGCAATGTTAGTCGCTCTAACTCTTGCATACAAAGTTGCTATGAATTTGGTGACCGTTTAGTCGTCGATGAAGAATTGGAGCGAACAACACTGCGGTAAGTACTGTTTGTTAGCTTGTTAAATGTTAAGCATATTTGTAATAGTTTCCTTTAAATATGTAGAAATAAACCCACAAAACACCCGCAAATAAATTAATACGTGGAGTTAAATTCGCAAATCGTAATTGACGACAGATTTTATTCCGCATCGACGACAAATACTGTTATTTACCTAAGCTCATGCTATTGAATTCCAACTAGCATTATGAATGCATATTTTCAGCATACATAAAACAGTTAGGTCCATAGTATCAAATATTTTGCACGCAGAAACTGTTTGCTATATTCTTTAAGTTCAGTTGAATAAAGAAATGTATACAGTCAAGACAAAATAGTCTCCTGACTTCAAACATTGGTGACCCCGACGTGATCACATTCGGTGACACTTTAAACAACAAGTAATTGTGTAACGCAACGTGCGCGCTTTCTATATCGAACATTTTTTTTCGTATCGTTTGAAAATTATTTTTTTACTAATTATTTTCTCGAAATGGATAACAATCAAGATGCACCACAAGTACATAATGCCTTTTTTAAAAGAAAATGTGACGCTATCGTTCGACAAATCTTAACTATTCAGCACCAAAGTACATCGGAAGCGCTTCAGGCTATGGATCATTGTATCATTCCTCCCAGATGTGAAATTTTCAGACTTTTTGATTTAGGAGTTTCACCCCAGCCACTTTTCGTGGACTCGCAGGAAATTGAAAAAAGGCGTTTTCACAGTGAGGTGCATTGTTAATTCCAGTAACCCAATAATTATAGTCATAAACACCACGGGTTATGTAAAGTATGTGAAATGAAACAGTATTCGGACAGAAAAACTTTCAAATTACAAAGTTTATACAATTAACAAGACAGAAACAGAAGACAAACGTACGAAAAAACTAATTTCAATTTTAAAAAATCAAATACCTAACATGCTCAAAGTAAATTAATTGACCTTTTGCATAGATTATGCCGACATGTTCTCTCTTGACATGGACAAAATGACTTTAAACAACTTCTACGAGCAAAAATTAAGATTAAAAGACAACGAGCCGGTATATATATAAAAACTATCGATTTCTTTCTCTCAACGCGAAGAAATAAACCGCCAAATAAATAAACTGTTAGACAACGATTTGATTGAACCTAGTTACTCTAATTACAATAGTCCTTCGATCGTAGTCCCAAAGAAAGATACTAGTGGTCAAAAAGCTTATCGTATGTGCGTAGAATTTCGCGCAGTAAACAAGAAACTCATGGCTGATAAATTTCCACTAGCTAGAGTTGACGATGTTATAGACAATCTCGGTAGGGCAAAGTAATTTTCGACATTAGATATTTTTTCGGGATTTCAACAAATCCCCTTGCATCCTGACTCATGTGACATTACTTCCTTCAGCACTGACCGAGGTGCATTTAGATGGAAAGTTCTTACATTCGGCTTAAATATAGCACCAAATTCATTCTCACGAATGATGACAATAGCTTTTTCGGGTATACCACCCAATGTCGCATTTTTGTACGTCGACGATATTAGGTTGTAGTGAAGCACACCATTAGACTGGGTTGGTCCCCATACAAAAAAAAAAGGACGTGTGACACTCGGGGACTGCCGCGGTAAAGCTATTGCATATTATCAACTTATGCAATTATAATATTTATGCAACATTTTGTTTTCTTTGATATTAATTCAAGTTTTGTCTTTAAAATGAATTCAAGTTAACCTTTTTAAGCGTGGTGACCGATAAGAAAACAAATTTTTTACTTTTATTGAATAAATGAGAAGTTAATATTTAACTTTCACTTTAACTTTAACTTTATTTTTAACTTTAACTTTCACTTTATTTTTAACTTTAACTTTAACTTTCACTTTAACATTCACTTTAACTTTAACTTTAACTTTAACTTTAACATTCACTTTAACTTTAACTTTAACTTTAACTTTAGCTTTAGCTTTAACTTTAACTTTAACTTTAACCTTAACTTTAACTTTAACTTTAACTTTAACTTTAACTTTAACTTGAACTTTAACTTTGGCTTTAACTTTAACTTTAACTTTATCCTTAACTTTAACTTTAACTTTAATTTTAACTTTAACTTTAAATTTAACTTTAACTTTAACTTTCACTTTTACTTTTACTTTAATTTTAACTTTAAATTTAACTTTAACTTTAAAATTAACTTTAACTTTAACCTTCACTTTAACTCTAACTTTAACTTTAACTTTAACTTTAACTTTAACTTTAACTTTAAATTTTACTTTAACTTTAACTTTAACTTTAACGTTAACTTTAACTTTAACTTTGACTTTAACTTTAACTTTAACTTTAACTTTAAGTTTAACTTTAATTTTAACTTTAACTTTAACTTTAAATTTAACTTTAACTTTTACTTTAACTTTAACTTTAAATTTAACTTTAACTTTAACTTTAACTTTTACTTTTACTTTTACTTTAACTTTAACTTTAACTTTAACTTTAACTTTAACTTTAACTTTAACTTTGAACCTAACTTTAACTTTAAATTTAACTTTAATTTTAACTTTAACTTTAACTTTAACTTTAATTTTAACTTTAATTTTAACTTTAAACTTTAACTTTAACTTTAACTTTAACTTTAACTTTAACTTTTACTTTAACTTTAACTTTAACTTTAACCTTAACTTTAACTTTGACTTTAACTTTAACTTTAACTTCAACTTTAACTTTATTTTTAACTTTAACTTGAACTTTCGCTTTAACTTTGACATTCACTTTAACTTTAACTTTAACTTTAACTTTAACTTTAACTTTAACTTTAACTTTAACTTTACCTTTAACTTTAACTTTAATTTTAACTTTAACTTTAAATCTAACTTTAACTTTAACTTTAACCTTAACTTTAACTTTAACTTTAACTTTAACTTTAACTTTACCTTTAACTTTAACTTTAACTTTAACTTTAACTTTAACTTTAACTTTAACTTTAACTTTAACTTTAACTTTAATTTTAACTTTAACTTTAACTTTAACTTTAACCCTAACTTTAACTTTAACTTTAACCTTAACTTTAACTTTCACTTTAACTTTAACTTTATTTTTAACTTTAAATTTAACTTTATCTTTCGCTTTAACTTTAACATTCACTTTAACTTTAACTTTAACTTTCACTTTAACTTTAACTTTAACTTTAATTTTAACTTTAACTTTAACTTTAAATTTAACTTTAACTTTAACTTTAACTTTAACTTTAACCTTAACTTTAACTTTAACTTTAACTTTAAGTTTAACTTCAACTTTCACTTAAACTTTAACTTTATTTTAACTTTAAGTTTAACTTTATCTTTCGCTTTAACTTTAACATTCACTTTAACTTTAACTTTAACTTTAACTTTGTCTTTAACTTTATCTTTAACTTTAACTTTAACTTTAACTTTAACTTTAACCCTAACTTTAACTTTAACTTTAACCTTAACTTTAACTTTCACTTTAACTTTAACTTTATTTTTAACTTTAGTTTAATTTTATCTTTCGCTTTAACTTTAACATTCACTTTAACTTTAACTTTAACTTTAACTTTAACTTTAACTTTAACTTTCACTTTAACTTTAATTTTAACTTTAACTTTAAATTTAACTTTAACTTTAACTTTAACTTTAACCTTAACTTTAACTTTAACTTTAACTTTAACTTTATTTTTAACTTTAAGTTTAACTTTATCTTTCGCTTTAACTTTAACATTCAGTTTAACTTTAACTTTATTTTTAACTTTAAGTTTAACTTTATCTTTCGCTTTAACTTTGACATTCACTTTAACTTTAACTTTAACTTTCACTTTAACTTTAACTTTAACTGTAACTTTAACTTTAACTTTAACTCTAACTTTAACTTTAACTTTAACTTTACTTTAACTTTAACTTTAACCTTAACTTTAACTTTAAATTTACCTTTAACTTTAACTTTAACTTTAACTTTACCTTTAACTTTAACTTTAACTTTAATTTTAACTTTAACTTTAACCTTAACTTAACTTTAACTTTAAGTTTAACTTTAACTTTCACTTTGACTTTAACTTTATTTTTAACTTTAAGTTTAACTTTATCTTCCGCTTTAACTTTAACATTCACTTTAACTTTAACTTTAACTTTAACTTTAACTTTAACTTTAACTTTAACTTTAACTTTAAATTTAACTTTAACTTTAACTTTAACTTTAACTTTAAATTTAACTTTAACTTTAACTTTAACTTTAACTTTAACTTTAACTTTAACTTTAAATTTAACTTACCCTTTAACTTTAACTTTTACTTTAACTTTAACTTTAACCTTAACTTTAACTTTAACTTCAACTTTAACTTTAGCTTTATTTTTAACTTTAACTTTCGCTTTAACTTTAACATTCACTTTAACTTTAACTTTAACTTTGTGATCCGGGGTGGGCGTGAGCTTAGCACCTGCTAACAAGCCAACCTAATATAAACGCACGCAAGTCATTTTCTGTCAAAAATTTCTCATGCACATACAACTTGTACTTTAACTTTAACTTCAACTTCAACTTTAATTTTAACCTTAACTTTAACTTTGACTTTAACTTTAACTTTAACTTTAATTTTAACTTTAACTTTAACTTTAACCTTAACTTTAACTTTAACTTTAACTTTAACTTTAACTTTAACGTTAACTTTAACTTTAACTTTAACTTTAACTTTAACTTTAACTTTAACTTTAACGTTAACTTTAACTTTAACTTTAACTTTAACCCTAACTTTAACTTTAACCTTAACTTTAACCTTAACTTTAACTTTCACTTTAACTTTAACTTTATTTTTAACTTTAAGTTTAACTTTATCTTTCGCTTTAACTTTAACATTCACTTTAACTTTAACTGTAACTTTAACTTTAACTTTAACTTTAATTTTAACTTTAACTTTAATTTTAACTTTAACTTTAACTTTAACTTTAACCTTAAATTTAACTTTAACTTTAAGTTTAACTTTAACTTTCACTTTAACTTTAACTTTATTTTTAACTTTAAGTTTAACTTTATCTTTCGCTTTAACTTTAACATTCACTTTAACTTTAACTTTAACTTTATCTTTCACTTTATCTTTAACTTTAACTTTAACTTTAATTTTAACTTTAACTTTAACTTTAACTTTAACCTTAAATTTAACTTTAACTTTAAGTTTAACTTTAACTTTCACTTTAACTTTAACTTTATTTTTAACTTTAAGTTTAACTTTATCTTTCGCTTTAACTTTAACATTCACTTTAACTTTAACTTTAACTTTATCTTTAACTTTATCTTTAACTTTAACTTTAACTTTAATTTTAACTTTAACTTTAAATTTAACTTTAACTTTAACTTTAACTTTAACTTTACTTTAACTTTAACCTTAACTTTAACTTTGACTTTAACTTTAACTTTAACCTTAACTTTAACTTTAACTTTAACTTTAACTTTAACTTTAACTTTAACGTTAACTTTAACTTTCACTTTAACTTTAACCCTAACTTTAACTTTAACCTTAACTTTAACCTTAACTTTAACTTTCACTTTAACTTTAACTTTATTTTTAACTTTAAGTTTAACTTTATCTTTCGCTTTAACTTTAACATTCACTTTAACTTTAACTGTAACTTTAACTTTAACTTTAACTTTAATTTTAACTTTAACTTTAATTTTAACTTTAACTTTAACTTTAACTTTAACCTTAAATTTAACTTTAACTTTAAGTTTAACTTTAACTTTCACTTTAACTTTAACTTTATTTTTAACTTTAAGTTTAACTTTATCTTTCGCTTTAACTTTAACATTCACTTTAACTTTAACTTTATCTTTAACTTTATCTTTAACTTTAACTTTAACTTTAACTTTAATTTTAACTTTAACTTTAAATTTAACTTTAACTTTAACTTTAACTTTAACTTTAACTTTAACTTTACTTTAACTTTAACCTTAACTTTAACTTTGACTTTAACTTTAACTTTAACTTTAACCTTAACTTTAACTTTAATTTTAACTTTAACTTTAACTTTAACTTTAACTTTAACTTTAACTTTGACTTTAACTTTAACTTTAACTTTAACTTTAATTTTAACTTTAACTTTAACTATAATTTTAACTTTAACTTTAACTTTAACTTTAATTTTAACTTTAACTTTAACTTTGCTTTTAACTTTAACTTTAACTTTAACTTTAATTTTAACTTTAACTTTAACTTTAACTTTAACTCTAACTTTAACTTTAACTTTAACTTTAACTTTAATCTTAACTTTAACTTTAACTTTAACTTTAACTTTAACTTTTGTAGTGCCATAGTAAATTGCATTAAAATAAATTGTAGATGGCAACCCTCTTTAGAAATGTGCAAGATGAAACCATACATCAGATGCACTTGGCATCACTAAAATTCTTAGAGTCGAGCAACTCGGAGAGTTTCTGATTGGCTGAAACTGCCGTTGCTCGATGCCATGATTTATTTCGACGCCATCATTAATTTCGTTGCTAAGCAACGTAAAGAAAAACTGCCGAGCTACAGAGTTGCGTTAGCGGCAGATTTCAGTTTAAAGTGAACCGGCACCTAATAGACACGCTCAATTTTTTAGACCCGCAACTTATAAAAAGATTGTAAAAATAAGAACACCTAAGAAACTAAAAGTTTAATACTAAATTACAGAACATACAAAAAACCTAAATATAAAGTGTTTTATATTAAATTTGAGAACTAAAGCGTAAAAGCGCGATTTTATATCTAAAACTAAAAGTGTTTAAGGAACAATAAAAAGTTATTAATAAAAGATTTTCTTATACTGACCCAACGAAAATAAATATGTTATTATAAGAAGAAAGTTAAGAGGTGACTGCGTGTGTAGTGTGTGCCAGCCAAGTGTGCGCGCCAGACATTTTATAGGGTCCCTAAAATGGATCCTCGATATGGCGACCGTGGGCCGAAGCCCTGTAAATGCGGCGAGTGGCCGGAAGGAGGAAAACCTCCCAACAGATGTGGAATTAATTAAAATAAATAAAAAAATTAACAAAAAATTTCTACAAATTTATAAAATCGAAAATTACAGAAAAAAACGGATAAGAAAAATTTTTAAACCACATCTACAAAAAAAAAAAAAGTTTAAAATCAAAAAATTACCAAAAAAAAAAAATATAAAACATTAAAAACCATTACAAAAAAAATATAAAAATTTGAAAAAATACAAAAAAAACTACAAAATTTACAAAAACCTTTCAAAAAAAAATTTCAAAATTTGAAAAATCTACAAAAAAAAATACAAAAATTTCAAAAACCATTTAAAAAAATTATAATATATAAAATCATTACAAAAAATATATAAAACTGAGGAAAATTTACAAAAAATTTAAAATCATTAAAAACCAAAAAAATATATAAAAATTAACAAAAAACCTACAAAACGAAATCAACAGAATTATGGCAGTGGTGGTGGATTTTTTTTGGCCGTGGCTATGAAAAAGAGTAAAAACTTTTAAAATACATATAATAAAATACTTAATTAAATACAGAGATAATAAGAAAATGCAAACTGTAATAATATAAAAATTTAAACGGAAACAGAAATAATACAAAAACCGAAAAAAGGAGAAAAAACTGTAAAAACTAAAATTTTGAACTATAGAATAAAAAGCTAAACTGTACCAAAATTTTTGTGAAACGGCACTAGCCACGCCACTTATAACGGCACTAGCCACGCCACCACCATAACGGGGCAATTTTGCGGAAAAACGGTAAAGCCATCAGCAGCAGCAGAGCAGCGAGCGCATCAGCAGAACTCCGAGCGCAGCAGCACAGCGACAAGCAGCGGTACAGTAAGCGGTACTTGGTATGGCGCACAGTGTGCGAAATTAACGTATCAATTATATTTTATATAACACATAATTTTCATACTTTCATATTAACTTTTTTTTCAATGTTCGACATTCAATACATTTCATATTATTCAACTTTTCAAAATTACTTATCTATATATATATAAAAAAAAAAATATTTTTTGCATTATATTCAAAAATTTTCTTTCACACACATAGGTATATGCGTTAAATCGGTTAAAAACCAATAATTACAATTTTTCTTGAACGCGGTGCGTCCATGTATAAACATGACATAATTTTTTTAATCCCGGTGCGTCCCAGGACAATTATATTACAATTTTGAAAAGATGCGGTGCGCCCGTATCTATAAAAATAAAATCATACAATTTTGATAAAAGCGGTGCGTCCGCATCAGGCCTTATATGAAATTATTTGCCATTCTTTAATCTTTGCATTTAAATAATAAAAATTCAATTAAAAATTATAATTTTACCATACATTTCAAATTCGAAATTCCAACTTTCTGCAATAAGTATTCGCTAACCAACTGTATTATAAAATCTAAAAGCTTTCAAAAATACATACTTTCACAAATTCCTTATATTTTCATAAATTTCCTTTAAAAGTACTTTCATAATTTCCTTTTGAGCTCAACTTAAATCAGTTCTATAATCGAAATTCAGGTTTTCGTTAAATTATCGGATAATTCTTTCAGCTTTACTCTATCAAAACCCACTTGTCTTGCAATTCTGCATAACTTCTCTAATCAAGCATAATCCATTCTCGAATAATCCTCTCATTCAAATTTAACTTCCTTTAAATTCAATTCCTATTCAATCTTCATAAACAAATTCCACATATCTTGCTTCAATAAAATCATAATATTTCGTCCTTTCGTTTCAATACGTATGGACCTAAGAAACGGGAAGGTAGTTTCTAAAAATTCACATCCAAGTTCAAGTTCCAAAAATTCAGAGCAAGATTTAGATTCCAAAAACTCAGAACAAGATTTAGATTCCAATAATTCAGATTCTGATTCAGCTTCAAGTGCATCGTCAACTGATACCTTAACAAGTGAACATAATAAATTATCCCTGAGTGCAGACTTTTTAGGTTTTGCTGATAAACCTGTAATTCCAAATTCTAGTACGTCTATTCTAACTCCGATTCTTAACGTTACAACCATGGCCACAATCGAGGAGAAAAATCGTTTATTAGTACTTGTGCCTCGATTATGCGAGACAACTACAGTGGAGACCCGTTAGCACTTGGCTCATTTATAAAACAAGTTGAATTAATGGAAGTATTCTCTAACGAAAATTTAACTCCTACTTTTATTGCATTTTTTAAATCCAAGCTCGAAGGCAAAGCTCGCGAAGCACTACCAACGCATATAGAATCAGTCAGCCAAATTAAAGACGCGCTATGTAGTAAAATTAGGCCAGACAACTCGAAAGTTGTCGCGGGAAACATTGCAGCCTTAAGAGTAACCAATAACAATTTTTCAGAATTTTCAAAGCAGGTAGAAGAGCTTTCTGACTCGTTAGAGCGCTGTTTAATCATTGAAGGTATGACGAAGGCAAAAGCCCATGAGATGGCGGTTGAACAAACCATTAGCGTTTGTAGATTAAATAGTAGGTCAGAAATGGTGAAATCAATCCTTGCGTCAACAACCTTCAAAGATTCAAAGGACGTAGTAGCGAAAATGATTATAGAGCGAGAACAGGAAGTTAAAGAGCGGCAAGTGTTAGCGTTTCGGTCACATCCGATAAGATATAATAATTTCCGTGGAAATTCCAGAGGTAACAGTAATTTCAGATATAACAACAATAGTAATTTTCGATTTAACAGTAATGCAAATAGGCAACACAGTAATACAAATTTCCGAAATAACAATTATAACAGAGGCAATAATCGCAATTACAATAGGGGCAATAGCAATTCCAACAATAATAATAATAATCGGTCCGGAAATAACAGAAATTCCAATAATCAGGGTTCCAATTCTAGAAATTCACCCTATGTTCGTTCTTTAAATGCCGAAGCCTCACTGGCGCGAACACTGAGGGAGCAGGAGCAATTCGACTAAATATTTCTCAGTCAATATATTGTTTAAATTTAAATTTTTCCGATTTCGTCGAAGTCGCTTGTAGGGATTCTCATAAAATATGTTCTTTTCTAGTAGATTCACAGGCAGACATTTCACTAATAAAAATTTCCAGTTTGGCAAACAATGTAGAAGTAGATGATAGTAACGTAATAAATGTAACAGGCGTAACAACAGACACGGTAACAACACTAGGAACAATTAATAAAAGTATAATCGCATCAAATACATTTTTTCCTCTGACTCTTCACGTTGTCAATGACAACTTTAATATTCCTTCGGACGGTATAATAGGGAAAGACTTTCTAAAAACTAACAAATGCATAATCAATTATGCTAATGACACAATTACATTCGGACAAGGGACAGAAAAGGTAAATATTTCAATTCTGCATAGCACTTCAACAAATACTCTTGTAATTCCACCAAGATGCGAAGTTTTTCGTGTTTTTAGTTTGAAAAATTCGACAAGTCCAGTTTTTGTTGATTCTCAGGAACTTTGTAACGGTGTTTTCATAGCAAAATGTATCGTTGATACAAAAAACCTAATAATAAAAGTTATCAACACAACCGACGAGGTCAAGTACGTAAAAGATTTCAATATTCAAACTGAAGACATTAAAAACTTCAATGTCTGTCGCATAAATGATACACCTATCGATTCAAAACGCATAGAAGAACTTAAATCAATTTTGGCAAAACAAATGCCTTCTTATGCTAAAAAGAAATTACTAGATTTATGTTTGAAATATTCTGATATTTTTGCATTAAAAACCGACTTAATGACGGTTAATAATTTCTACGAACAAAAACTTAGATTAACTGACAAAACTCCTGTCTATATTAAAAATTACCGTTTGCCATACACACAACGCGAAGAAATAAATAAGCAAGTCGAAAACCTATTACAGAATGATTTAATCGAACCTAGTTTTTCAAATTATAACAGTCCTTTAATTTTGGTACCGAAAAAAGATCCAACAGGCAAAAAGTCGTATCGTATGTGCGTAGATTTCAGAGCAGTCAATAAAAAGCTTATAGCCGACAAATTTCCACTAGCAGGCGTTGATGACATACTCGACAATCTTGGCAGAGCCAAATACTTTTCAACTCTAGATCTTTTTTCTGGTTTTCACCAAATACCCATTCACCCTAAATCTAGAGACGTAACTTCTTTTAGTACAGATCGAGGAGCTTTTCGTTGGAAAGTTCTACCTTTCGGGTTACCAAACTCTTTTTCTCGTATGACGTCAATAGCATTTTCAGGCATTTCGCCAAATCAAGCTTTTATGTATATTGACAACGTTATCGTCATCGGTTGTAGTGAGACACACCACCTTAAAAATTTAGAAAAAGTTTTCGAAACCGGTAGAAAGTTTAATTTATAGCTGAATCCAAACAAGTGCAATTTCCTTCGTTCCGAAGTAACTTTTCTAGGCCATAAATGTACGTCAAAAGGTTTGCTGCCAGACGATTCCAAAATAGACGCTCTCAAAAGGTATACTAAGCCAAACGACAAAGATGCGGTTAGGCGATTTGTCGCATTTGCAAATTATTACAGGCGATTTGTACCGAATTTTGCGTCATTGGCAGCGCCTTTAAATTGTTTAAATCGGAAAAAAGTTGAATTTGTTTGGGACGAAGCGTGCGAACACGCTTTCGAAAAACTAAAACTAGCATTAATGTCTCCTCAACTACTACAATACGCTGACTTCACAAAAGAATTTATAATTACAGTAGATGCTTCTAAGAGTGGGTGTGGTGCTATATTAAGCCAAAAGCATGGTGATAACGATTTACCAATTTGTTTCGCGTCAAAATCTTTTAATAAAGCAGAACAGAAAAAAGCAATTATCGAATTAGAACTCCCAGCAATAATTTCGCTATAAAGCATTTTCGTCCATATGTTTACGGTACAAACTTCACAGTAAAATCCGATCATATACCACTAGTTTATCTTTTTAACATGAAAGACCCTTCGTCTAAACTTTCTAGAATTCGATTAAAACTGTCAGAATATAAATTTACGATTGAATATATAAAAGGAAAATCTAACGTTGTGGCTGATGCTCTTTCACGCATTAGTATAGACGAAATAAAAGAATCTACAAAGCATGTTTTAGCAGTCCAAACGCGATCACAAACCAAACAAAAGGAATTACAAAATAAAGACGATAATTTTACTGATACTTTTTGCGAAACGCCTAAAGTACAAGTTTATGACAAATTTTCATAAAATTTTTCAAAAAAGATACCGCGAATAAAGTCGATTTAATAATAATAATGAGATCTCTAATTACTTACTTAATTTTGTGAATGCTAATGGAAAGACAAATTTAGATGAGTTATTTTCGAGGCTTGAAAAAGCAGCCGGCAGTCACAATAGAAGGGCCAAAAATGATATATTTTTCAAAGAATTTTCAATTACAAATTTTAAAATCAGCGGTAATAAAATTTTAAAATCATTACAAATAATACTATCAAACCCTGTAGAAACTGTAACAGAAACAGAGCAAAAACAAAAACTTATGACAATTTATCATGAGGACCCTTTTTTTTAAGGCGGTCATTGCGGTATAAAACGATTGTATTCCAAATTAGGAACAAAATACTATTGGAAAATATGACTCGTGATATAGCTAAGTTTGTCAAAAATTGCAATAAATGCCTTTTGAATAAAGTAAAACCAAAAACAAAAGAAAATCTTGTGTTGACTCCAACACCCTGCAAACCCTTTGACATAGTAATTGTCGATACAATAGGTCCACTTCCGGAATCCAAATATGGTAACAAGTTCGCTGTTACTATGATTTGTGACTTTTCTAAATACCTGGTAACAGTAGCTGTACCAGATAAATCAGCAAAAACTATTGCTTGCGCTATTTTTGAAACCTTCATATTAACATATGGTACAATGAAAGCTATTAGATCCGATTTAGGAGCGGAATATAAAAACCAATTATTCTCTGAATTGACAAAACTTTTAAAGATAGATCATGATTTCTCAACAGCCTACCACCACGAAGCTGTTGGTACTGTTGAAAGAAATCATAGAGTCTTTAACGAATACTTGCGTGCATATCTAAACGAAACGTATTCAGATTGGGATACATATTTAAAATAATTTACATTTTTACACAATACTACAAGTTGTTCGGTTTTTGATAATAAATTTACTCCGTTTGAATTAATATTTGGCAGAAAAACTACAATGCCACATGAATTGCAAAAAGAGCAAATAGATCCGATCTATAACGTAGAAAATTACACAAAAGAGCTTAAGTTTAGAATGCAATCATCGCATAAAATGGCAAAAAATTTGATTAAGAAACATAAGATTACAAAAAAAGATTTATACGATAAAACGGCTAAGCCTTTAGAAATTAAAATTAACGATAAAGTGTTAGTAGAAACAGAACTTAGAAATAAACATAAAAATATATATCAAGGTCCCTACATAGTAAAGAATATTGATGGACCAAATGTAACAATTTGTGAGATAAGTAATCAAAACGAAAAAACTATACATAAAAATAGAGTACAAAAAATTAATTAAATTGATAGTCTGTACTTATTTCTATTAACTTTATTACATAATCTTTATATATAAATGTATTTTAAGAGTCCGCCAATGAAGGCTAAAAAATGTAACAAATAAATATACATGTAATTAGGTAGATTTTACAACAAGAAGAAAAAAAACCGGTTTACTTCAAACATTAAAACAAATATTTCAACCCAACTTTTATATTTCATTTTATTCAAAATTGTCTCTTCATTTTAATCATCTTTTTAGGAGTTGCACTCTGAAGAACGAATGAGTCCCGGGTTAGAACACCCTAATGCTAGCAAACTCCTTCGTTCATAACATTACAACAACATATTAAAGCCTAAAGAAGAATGTGGCTAGATTAATTACTACTCTCACCAAATTCTTCTTTTCTAAAGGGGGATGATGTAGTGCCATAGTAAATTGCATTAAAATAAATTGTAGATGGCAACCCTCTTTAGAAATGTGCAAGATGCAACCATACATCAGATGCACTTGGCATCACTAAAATTGTTAGAGTCGAGCAACTCGGAGAGTTTCTGATTGGCTGAAACTGCCGTTGCTCGACGCCATAATTTATTTCGACGCCATCATTAATTTCGTTGCTAAGCAACGTAAAGAAAAACTGCCGAGCTACAGAGTTGCGTTAGCGGCAGTTTTCAGCTTAAAGTGAACCGGCACCTAATAGACACGCTCAATTTTTTAGACCCGCAACTTATAAAAAGATTGTAAAAATTAGAACACCTAAGAACCTAAAACTTTAATACTAAATTACAGAACATACAAGGAACCTAAATATAAAGTGTTTTATATTAAATTTGAGAACTAAAGCGTAAAAGCGCGATTTTACATCTAAAACTAAAAGTGTTTAAGGAACAATAAAAAGTTATTAAAAAAAGATTTTCTAATACTGACCCAACGAAAATAAATATTTTATTATAAGAAGAAAGTTAAGAGGTGAGTGGGTGTGTAGTGTGTGCCAGCCAAGTGTGCGCGCCAGACATTTTATAAGATCCCTAAAATGGATCCTCGATACTTTAACTTTAACTTTAACGTTAATTTTAACTCTAACTTTAACTTTAACTTCAACTTTAACTTTAACTTTACCTTTAACTTTAACTTTAACTTTAACTTTAACTTTGACTTTAACTTTAACTTTAACTTTAAGTTTAACTTTAACTTTAACTTTAACCTTAACTTTAACTTTAACTTCAACTTTAACTTTAACCGTAACTTCAACTTTAACTTTAACTTTAACCTTAACTTTAAATTTAACTTTAACTTTAACTTTGACTTTAACTTTAACTTTAACTTTAACTTTCACTTTAACTTTAACTTTAACTTTCGCCTTAACTTTAACATTCACTTTAACTTTAACTTTAATTTTAACTTTAATTTTAATTTTAACTTTAACTTTAACTTTAGCTTTAACTTTAACTTTAACCTTATCTTTAACTTTAACTTTAACTTTAACCTTAATTTTAACTTTAACTTAAGCTTTAACCTTAACCTTAAATTTAACTTTTACTTTAACTTTAACTTTAACTTTATTTTTAACTTTAACTTTAACTTTAACTTTAGCTTTAACCTTAAATTTAACTTTTACTTTAACTTTAACTTTCACTTTAACTTTAACTTTAACTTTAAATTTAACTTTAACTTTAACTTTAACCTTAACTTTAACTTTAACTTTGACTTTAACTTTAACTTTAACTTTAGCTTTAGCTTTAACTTTAACTTTAACTTTACTACAAATAATAGTAACAATAGAGGTAACAAGTCAAGATCGTCAAGCGGTAGAGGCAAAAACGCAAACGTCCGCGCTTTAAACGCGAGTGCCCCTCAGGAGCGAACTCTGGGGGACGAACTAAGCGAGTAAGCGAACTTGTCTCACCAATAGGCATCTATTGTTTAAATTTAAATTACTCAGATTTCATAGAATTACAACTTAACGAGTCACAAAAATTTTTTTCTTTCTTTGTAGATACTCAAGCAGACATTTCTTTAATAAAAATATCATGTATAGACAGTAATATTTCCTTAAATACAAACGACATTATTAACATTACCGGTGTCACCTCCAATTCAGTTTCCACTTTAGGAAAAATTACCGTAAATTTAAATTTTTCAAACTTTTCTCTTAAACATACTTTACATGTAGTAAATGAAGACTTTAATATACCATCCGATGGCATACTGGTTAAGATTTCCTGAAAATTAACAAATGCATTATTAATTATGAAAGAAATAGTATTTCCTTTTGGGTAGGTAATGAAAAAGTCGCGGTACCAATCCTGCACGGAACAGAAAGCGATAGTTGTATCATTCCTCCCAAATGTGAAATTTTCAGAATTTTTGATTTAGGAGTTTCACCCCAGCCACTTTTCGTGGACTCGCAGGAAATTGAAAAAGGCGTTTTCACAGCGAGGTGTATTGTTAATTTCAGTAACCCAATAATTAAAGTCATAAACACCACGGATGATGTAAAGTATGTGAAATGAAACAGTATTCGGACAGAAAAACTTTCAAATTACAACGTTTATACAATTAACAAGACAGAAACAGAAGACAAACGTACGAAAAAACTAATTTCAATTTTAAAAAATCAAATACCTAACATGCTCAAAGTAAATTAATTGACCTTTTGCATAGATTATGCCGACATTTTCTCTCTTGACACGGACAAAATGACTTTAAACAACTTCTACGAGCAAAAATTAAGATTAGCAGACAACGAGCCGATATATAATAACTTTAACTTTAACGTTAACCTTAACTTTAACTTTAATTTTAACTTTAACTTTAACCTTAACTTTAACTTTAACTTTGACTTTAACTTTAACTTTAACTTTAACTTTAACTTTAAATTTAACTTTAACTTTAACTTTAACTTTAACTTAAACTTAAACTTTAACTTTAAGTTTAACCTTAAATTTAACTTTAAGTTTAACCTTAACTTTAAATTTAACTTTAACTTTCACTTTAACTTTAACCTTATTTTTAAATTTATTTTTAACTTTAACTGTCGCTTTAACTTTAACATTCACTTTAACTTTAACTTTATGATCCGGGGTGGGCGTGAGCTTAGCACCTGCTAACAAGCCAACCTAATATAAACGCACGCAAGTCATTTTCTGTCAAAAATGTCTCATGCACATACAACTTGTATGAGAGCAACTCAAATTGAATTTGCTCCGTGAAAACCTACCCCGATTTCCAATTTTTGTTCTGCGTGACATTTAGATTTGACGTTTGCACACATACTTTACATTGTCGCAACGCATGCTTATTTGGGTTAGGGCAAAAAACGTCGCTTGTTTGCGTGCGCTAAAAAACGCTATGCGGTTTTATTAGGTTGGCTTGTAAGCAGACATCGGCGAATAATGGCACAATTGTGCACACTCCATTCACACGTATTCTTATTCTCTTTAGGTTAGTAGTCACTGAGCATTTGGCGCAGCAAATCGATTGTGTGCGTCGCTCGGAATGTTGACGAATGTTATTAGCAAGCAACAAGCAACGATCGTTTGTTAGTTTTTTTCAATGCGCACAAGCGAAAAATATTTAATTTTTTATAGTCCTTTTCCGCAAATACAATCTATTTTATTGTATAAACTTTTTCTTGCCATTGCACAGTGTTTCGTGTAAAACAAGCTAGCTGGACAAAATTATTTTATGAGATTTTCCGTTTCATATGCAGCCATTTATTACAACTACGTCATTTTTTTTCAACCATATGTTCTTTTTTTATTTTTTTCCAAAATTTTACTTCATATGCATACATTTGCTTATTTCATATATAGTAACTCGTGTGAATAAGTGACATAGATCCAAAAAAATTTAAAGGACTTAAGAATATCACTTTATTGTACTTAAATTGAATGGACTACAAATCTCAATACTCCAAAAATTCTAAAAATTCGGAAATAAATTAAAACTTTTTATGAAAATTCGTCGAATTTTTTAAGCATTTTTTAAATATAATTTAGTTTTGTTATAGATCGTGACAAATTTTCGTATGGGAATTAGTTAAAATAAATTTGCGAAAGCGAAAATTGTAAGAATTGTGCAAAAAGGGTGTCTACTTATTTATGTGAGTGACTGTACATATGTACATACATATTTTGTATTTATTTGAGTATTTATCCTGGCACTACATTTTTTACAAAATTATTTTATAGTACCAGTCAGGAATGTAAAAGTGAATTACAATAATAATAATAACAATGTAAATAATTAAATTAATTATGTGAAAATTACTTATTAAAAAAACTTAAAAGTAAAGTATCATACAAAGTACAAAAACAATAGATTTAAATTAAATAAAACCTGATCCAACAAAAAGTTATAGAGTAGTTTATCTTTTATAATTATGTTATTATTCGCTATCATCACTTTCATTCGATGAGTCACTTCTGAAATAGTCATGAGCATCAGCAACACTACTGTGAAAGCTTGAAACAACTGGGGTATTTATTGACTCTTCATCATTATCGGGGGACAGTAAGTTTAAGACTTCTGAAGTCAGACTTTAAAATTTTTTCTTAGGTATCTCCCTAAAACTGTTAAATAAAGGATCCAATGTTATAAGCAACATATTCATAAGATCTCTATTCGTGGCTACACGCAACTGCTTTTGTATGTTATCATTTCATTCGTTTCATTTCATTTCATTTTTTATTATTTTCTTTCAAAACAGCATATATGTTACAATAGCGACTTAAATTAAATTAACCATAATTACAGAAAGAAAAGTAAGGCATTCTGTAAAAATATATGTATTTTAGTATCGAATGCCATCTCCGAATAAAATTAAATTCAAAAACATGTAAGATGCTTTTGTATGTTATCATTTCATTCGTTTCATTTCATTTCATTTTTTATCATTTTCTTTCAAAACAGCATATATGTTACAATAGCGACTTAAGTTAAATTAACCATAATTACAGAAAGAAAAGTAAGGCATTCTGTAAAAATATATGTATTTTAGTATCGAATGTCATCTCCGAATAAAATTGAATTCAAAAACATGTAAAATAGTGGGTGGGGTGAAATTTGATTAAAAATAATAAGTAATAAAATATATTAATACAATATGTACATATATTTTTTTAAGTGCTATGGTTCAGCAAAATTTTGATGTCTTCGTGTGATTTCTCTAGTAGAAAAATTTAACCTTTCCCAAAAACTCATTCAGATTTCTAGTGACACGTACACATGCAGGCAACGCATTAAAAGCTTTACAAGAAACGATAGTAAAGAAGTTGTTGAAGTTGGTTGTTCGAGAGGTCGGGACATACACAAGTCCATATGAGTTTTGCCTCAAGTTATAATTATCCAATACCAGGCTATGTAAATACCCACAGCGAATGAAAAATATCTTTAACGTTTTATAGTAGTACATATGCTTAACAGGAAGAACTTTCAGATCCCTAAACAACTCCATAGAGTGGTGAAAACGATCAACATTACATATTTTTCTTATGACCCATTTTTGAATAGTTAGAAGCTGCTGGATTTTATTACCTGCAGCGCCACCGCAACAGGTTATACCATATTGGAGCTTGGAGTGGACTAAAGCGTAGTAAATAGTTTTAAGTGTTTCGTTTGAACAAACTTTTCTTAAATTGTAAAAATAACGAACGGAAGATCGCAAGTAGGACTTCAAACGAGAAATATGCGTAGACCAACTCAAGTTTTGGTCAACAATAACACCAAGATATTGGATGTCGCTTAATTTTTCAATAGTGAAGCACTTATCGGAACAATTTACTTCAGCTTTAAACGATGCACAGAACAGAAAATTATTTAGTACAAAACGTTTGCAGTCAGTAGCATGGAATACAATGGCTATGTCAGGTGAGGATTTTGGATGCAAATTGAAATACATCAACTTCGTGTTCTTGCTGACACAGAGCTTATGTGCTGCAAACCACACTCTTAGCAAATGCACATCGTTATTGATTCCTGCTACTAAATCTAGATAGGTCGATGAACCATAGGCGATAGCAAGGTCGTCAGCGAAGGCTGTTACTTTTCCATACAATGGCAGCCAGAATATTGAATTAAGGTAAATCAAAAATAGAATAAGACAGATCCTTGAGGTACAACTAAGCTAATTGTAACTGGGTTACTTATACTACTTCCAACTTTTACTTTTTGAATTCTTCCTGACAAATAAGATTTAAACCAATTATATATAAACCCACGGAAGCCCGCAAAATACAATTTGTCTAATAAAATTTGGTGATCAACCATGTCAAATGCTTTAGTGATATCAACAGTCCAGCACAGTTCTTTTTATTGTCTAGTTCCCTATATATGTGAGAACAAAAGTCCAGCAGGGCATCTTCTGTTGACCGCCCATATCTGAACCCGAATTGCGTTGAGCTGAAATAATTATTGTCAAGAAATGATAGGATTCGACCTTTAACCAGTTTTTCAAAAATTTTTGAAACTGAAGACAGTAATGAAATAGGCCTGTCGTTATTTATATCCGTTTTGTCACCATTTTTAAATAAAGGAATGGCAATAGCGCATTTTAAGTCTAAAGGAAATGATCCACTTAAAATACTCATATTAAACAAATGCGTTAGGATATCAACTAAATTTAGTGCCACATATTTAAGAGTCTGATTCGAAATTCCATCACAACCACATGATGTAGAGTTATTCAGAGAATTAATTGTTTTTAAAACTTCAATGCCAGTAAATGGCTCGAAAAAAACTATATCCCGAATTCGAGAACTCAGGTATCAGAGCTGAGGATTCGAAAACAGGTGATTGCCCTATTGATAGAAAGTGATCATTGAAAGGTTTGCCACTGTTGGAGGATCAGAAAAGCTCACGCTACCATCACATAAAACAATTGATGTATTATTAGCTTTACAACTGCGATTCAGAAGACCGTTAATGATATTCCATTCCTTCTTTGGATTGCCATAGGAAGACCTAAACTCATTTCGATAGAAATTATCACGCTCCACGTGCACTTCTTTTTTCAGTTCTCTACATAATTTCATATACCTGTTGCGAAGATTTGCGTTTGATGGGTGGTTTTTACACTTTTTTCCAAGCTTGTTTTTTAGATGAATTTTTTTGAGCAACTTTTTGCTAATCCATGGTTTTAACTTATAATCAGATCAGCGAGGGATAAAACAAAAGCTAGCAGACTTAATGTGTCTGTTAAAAATGTTCAGAAAAATATTAAATGCCTTGGATACGTCTTTTTCAGAGTAACATTCATCCCATGACTCAAATCGCAATAGTTCGTTTAGAGCGTCAAAATTTATTTGCGTTAAACAAGAACTAACCTTTTTGTTATTGTTTTTTGCACAGACCTTGCTTAGTAGTACACCAGTCATAGTGTGATCTGTTATTCCGACATCAAGATTTAGGCTACGCAAACTACTGAGAAAATGATTACTAACACGACAGAAAACGTGATCCAAGCAGCTTCCAGACATACTACGAGTTGGTTCATTTAAATACGATGTTAGACCATGACCAGCCATTAGATTTAGGAAACTATCTATGGTAGGATTAGCGTTAAGAATATCTAAGTTAAAGTCACCTAAGATGACAATATTGGCTGAATTTTCACTACGGAGAAGATTTGAGAACTCTTCCACAAATATCTGAACAGGTATCGCATGTAGCCTGTAAACACATATAAAAGAAAAGACTGCACCGGAAATACTTATTGAAACCTTTAGGATGTCAGCACTTGTGAGATTGCATTCAAAATAAACACACTCATACATATCCCGAACAAAAACTCAACACCACCTGCAGAATAACTGTCATTAGTGTTCGCGAAAAAATTATAACCAGGTATAGTGAAATCATGAATTTCGTGGGAGTATATCCAGATTTCAGACAAAAAGTATTACGTCGGGACAGTTTTTAAACATCTCTAGATTGCATAACAATAAATCAAAATTTTGCCGAAGACTACGTATGTTTTGATGAATAGCAACAAAGAAATCCGTAGAATTATACATCAAATCAAGATCATTAATAGGGCTGATTATAGCGAGGTTGTTTATATATAAAATATTTGAGAAAGCCATTTGAAATATGCAAGTATTGAATAATAATTAGAAAACTACGTTACTTTTGACAAATCGTCAAAAGTACTAAGAATAACAACGTCGCTACTATCAGTCTTTTTCATCATTATTCTACCATGATTTATCCACAGGTACTTATAATTTTGTGCTTTTTTTGTTTTCTTCGCTACTGTAAGCAGCGCTCTGTTGCAGCTAGTGAGACTATCGTTTATGTAAATATTGGTGCTTTTCTGTCCATCACCAAAAAGCTGAGAAGTTAATTTCCCCTTTTCTCTCCGTTTTTGGGACATAACTTTACTCTTCAACTCAGTGGAGGCAAAATGAATACGGAGCACGTTTGTTTGCTTGCATTTTTTGATGTAGCACTTGATTATCTCTTCTGGAGAAACAGATAAGTTCAAAGCAGCGCCTAAAATTTGCTTTGTGCATTCATTCGCATTATCACTTGTTAGCGCTGGTACACCAATAATATCGACTGCACTGCTTAGTAGTTGTTGTTCACGCCAATTTAATACACTTTCAAGCCTCGATACTCTCTCGCTCAGTTTGTGATTTTCCTCTTTGAGTTGTTTCACAGTGCTTAGAAACTCGGTATTCACTTTCTTTAGACTCACAATTTCGTCATAAAGCAACTGCAAAGTTATTTCCTTTGTATTTATGTTGCCATCAATATGTATTTGCTGTGACGGCTGGATTGATTCCGTTTCGTATGCGTTTGTGTTGTTGTTATTTACGACATTGCTTCGTTCACTTGCACTTGCACGTATATTGTCACGGTTATTGCTGAGCATCTTGTGTGTTTGCTGTTTTTGGCTGCTGTTGGTGGTTATTTTTGGTTTGCTAAGTGCTGTTGTTGCCGATTTTGTGGTCGCACCGCTCGATCCGGACGCAGCAGATGCGTCCGCTATATCACCCGAATATAGCCCAGAGGCAGCACCTGGTAATGGCTGTTGATGTAGCGATTTACGGCGCAGAACAATGCACGGCTCACATCTATGCTTTATATTGTTCAATTTCATAAAATCGAGATCAGCGGCTGTGACTTTGGTACAAGAAGCATGAAAAAAGCCACCACAATCTACACACGCGACTTTAGCCACCTTCATGCGATCGATTTTGGTGTTACAAGCTGAACATTGCACTTTGTTAGTGTTCAAAAAGAAAGAAAACGAAATAAAACGTATAAACAAATGCGCGCACCCCACGACACAGTGTAAACACTTCCACTCACATCAAACGATCACCTTAATCCCTCAATCCCTGAATCGTCTCAAATCTTTGTTACGGGCTTTCTGTGCTTCCTCATAAAGTTGACCAATAGGTAAAATTGCTGATTTTATAATATCAGTACTATGCACAAAGATTTTATGAAGTGTAACAGGTATATTAAACGATGGATAGAGATCTATGTATTGTTTTTTAGTCCCGACCGCAAATTTTTCAAATCTTTGGATATTTATATTGTACCCAGGTGCTAATTCGCGAAGAAGAGTGTCGAACCTTTTGATGAGCGTAACATCCAGTTCCGTAATCTCAGCACCAGCCTCAGAATTTTCGAAAAACCTACGAGCAGTGTTGCCGTCATTAGTATTGCCGAAACCTGGTTTTGGTTTATCTACTATCAATCCAAGTTTTGCAGTATTTATATTACATTCAGGTATTGGCGTAGATGCTACCAAATGGGGTTGTTGTGTGTAGCGTTCCTGTGTGGTTATACCTGCATTAGGATTGCTTTGTATGTATCTGTTTTTATGCCTTGGTGACTGGTGCGGTAGGTTGTGGCAGGTTGAAGTCAGTGATCTTCGCCTTTTTGCTTTTGATGTGCCCTTGTTGACCTTGCGCGTTTATTTTTGTGTGTTTTATGGCTACGAGTTTGTTCCCTGTACCTGGGAATTGGTTTTGCCGTTTGTAGATCAGCTTTAAAGGTTCAAATATCTCGTCGGAGCTGGTACGTACATACATCCTATTTTATATGTAGAGATTACTAGATCTACAAAAAAAAAAATTTTAATAGATGTGCAAAGAATTCGCAATGGTTTTTTCTTTCGACTATTAGAGAATACTTGCGACTATAACACATGTAAAATTTAGCCCGGATGTCCGCGGATGTATGTAACTTTTTTGTCCCTAAAGTAAAAAATATAGAGAAAAAATACCTTTTCTTTTTAATAACGGAATGTTAAATATATTTAAAATACTCTAATTGCGAAATAATTACTATTAAAAAAATTTACTTACCTTGGAGCTTAGAATCCATCAAAAAAATTATATAAAAGTGTTCACTTAAAAGAAATATGAAGCTTAATATTCAACAAGAATTTTGCAAATTAATCAATGCATTTTACGGCCACTCCTGCTTTCTTACTTCAATTATTCAATATATATGAGCAAAATATCAAAAGAAAAGCAAAAATCCCGTTATTTTGTTTGTTTTCTTTCATTTCTCATTACACTTTTCTTGGAATAAGAACTTTGTTTTTGTCCAGCTAGCTTGTTCTACCCGAAACACTGTGCATTGTGCGCATTAAAATATTAATAGAAATCGGTCTTTACTTGTTGCTTGCTAATAAGCGGATCAAGAACGCAAACGCAAAACATTATCGATTATCGCGCTCTCACTAACACATCTGCATTTTCAATTTGCCGATGCTTGCTTGTAAGCGACCATATATGTATACGATAAGCGATAGCACAATGGCTACTTCGTGAAAATCAACGACAGCTCTTTTATTTGATTTCGATGGTCGTACGGTGAGGAAGTGTCGCACGCGCGCTTAAAACAGATTACCAAAGAGTGCGTGTGACACATGTTCACCGTTCAAGCATTAAAATCAAACTAAATAAATAATTGATTTTGCTTTCGTGCTCGCTACGCGTTCGTGTTTACTAACACATTCTCAATTTGGTAACCGTGTAAATGTAGTGGTGCCCACCGCTGTTTATGATAGAGATCCAATTTTATGTATTTGGCCTGTTGCTAACACCGAACCTTTACGAACCTTTTCGGATCTTTTTTGACAAATATCCGTTACGGTTTTTTTTGATTTAGTCGCCAAGCCCGCGATAAAATCTATGCAATAGCTTAAAAAGTTGCTAATGTCCGCCCCTAAATTTGAGGATTATGTTGAGAGGGTTTCGGAAAAATTTTTTTACTTTTTTTTGATCCTTCGAAATACAGCCGAACATGTTTTTTGGTTGTAACTTGGTTAGTTGACGTCCGATTTTTAAAATTGATATGTCATTATTTTGGCCTTGAGAAGCTTCACATTTCCGTTTAATGTCCTTTTAAGCTATGAAGTCGTTTTCACATGATTAGGTCAGCTAACAAAATTTTACCCCCTTAACTTTTTCAATTTGCTGAACGCGTTTACAAAAAAATAAAATTTCGAAATGTAGAATTTCGAAGTTCGAACTTCGTAAGTCGATATCTATTTTTTGGAGGCTAAGTTCGAAAAACGGATATAGTGCTTTGTTTACTTAAGCCTCAATCTCTACAAAAAAGTAGGTTTTGTCCAATACCCAGAAAAAAAGTTGATTTTGTAGCATAGCGTTATTATTATAAATACGAAACAACAGGTTTGACTCACTTTTTTACTTTGACTTCCCCTATTCATGATATTTGGCATATCTTTATTAACTTTTCAATGCAAACCCTGCGGTTTTTCCTCCAAAAATATCATGAGTTTCAGGTCTAAGTATAATAAGAATCAGGTAAAATAACAGTTGCAATAAATATTGAAAGTGCTATAACTTCTTTGTTTATTATTTTAGTAATATGGTTTCAAAGCAGCATTTTCTTGAATTTTGAAATACTTTTGTTTGGTAAGGAAAAAAACATACATTAGGGGGGTCAGTTAGCTGACCTAATCATGTGAAAACGACTTCATAGCTTAAAAGGACATTAAACGAAAATGTGAAGCTTCTCAAGGCAAAAATAATGGCATATCAATTTTAAAAATCGGACGTCAAATAACCAAGTTACAACGAAAAAACATTTTCGGCTGTATTTCGAAGGATAAAAAAAATTAAAAAAAAATTTTCCGAAACCCTCTCAACATAATCTTCAAATTTAGGGGCGGACATTGGTAACTTCTTTTTCGACCCAGTCTACACACCATATTAAAAATCTTTCAAAAGTTTTCAATACTTGTAGGTCTTTAAATCTCAAGCGTAACCCAAATAAATGCAACTATTTACATTTTTAGGCCACAAATGTTCAGCCAAAGGTTTGTTGCGAGACGACTCCAAAATAAACGCAATCAAAGAGTATACAAAACCGACTGATAAAGACGTGGTACGACGATTCGTCGCGTTTGCAAACCATTACAGAAGGTTTAGTTATACCAAATTTTGCGTCTCTGGCAGCGCCTCTAAATGGATTAAGTAGGAAAAGAGTTGAATTCGTTTGGGATGTTGAGTGCGAAAGGGCGTTTTTATCTTTGAAAGCAACTTTACTTTCACCAAAATTACTTCAATATCCAGATTTTACTAAACAATTCATTATTACCGTTGATGCTTCAACAACTGGATGTGGCGCTATTTTGAGTCAGGAACAGCAAGGCAGTGATTTACAAATTTGTTTCGCTTCTAAAGCATTTAATAAATCAGAGCAGAAAAAACCAATTATAGAATTGAAACTCTTAGCTATTTAATTCGCAATAAAGTAATTTCGACCATATGTTTATGGCACACATTTCATTGTAAAATCAGACCATAGACCACTAGTATACCTATTCAATATGAAAGACCCCTCTTCAAAACTTTCGAGAATTAGGCTAGAATTAGCGGAATATAATTTTACTATAGTTTGTATTAAAGGTAAATCAAACGTTGGTGCTGATGCACTATCGCGTATTACAATCGATGAGATTAAGGGACCGAACAAACAAATTTTAGCAGTACAGACAATATCAATGACAAAACGGCAAAACGATGGAAACCTTCCTAGGAAAACTGACAAAATCTACGAAAAACAACTTACCTTACACGTTTACGACAAATTTTCATTTGATTTTTCAAAAAAGATTCCGCGAATAAGATCTCAAATTTCTTACTATGAAAATAATAAAACAAAAAATTTAAGAATGTTTGCGCATATTGAATATAAAAAACTTGAGTCACTTAGTTTTGAGCTTGCTAACGAAATAATTACTTGAGAAATTATTTTCGAGGCTTGAATCAGAAGCCAGCAAACGAAAAATTAAGCAAATATAATGGCCTAAGGATGATATTTTTTTCAATTACAAAATTAAAAGACCGCGGAAATAAAATTTTAAAATCTCTAGAAATTATTTTAACAGATCCCGTAGATACTGTAACAGACAATGACAAAAAACTTAAGTTAATGACTACTTACCACGTCGACCAAATTTCAGGAGGACATTGTGGTATGAAAAAACTTTACGCAAAACTAAGGACAAAATTTTATTGGAAAACATGACTCGTGAACAAGGTTAAACCAAAAACTAAAGAAAACTTTGTTATAACACCAACACCCTGTAAACCTTTTGAAATATTAATAATTGATGCAATATGACCCCTACCTGAGTCCAAATATGGTAACAAGTTCGTACTTACCATGATTTGTGACATGACAAAATATTTGGTAACAATAGCTGTACCAGACAAATCAGCAAAAACAATTGCATCTGCACTTTTTGAAGGATTTATTTTAACATACATTATAATTAACATAACATAAAAACATATTAACATAAAAATGAATTATTTGCAGAATTAACTAAACTTTTAAATATTAAACATAATTTTTCAACTGCATACCATCAGGAAACTGTTGGTACAATTGAACGTAATCATAGAGTCTTTAATGAATACTTACGTGCATATTGTAACGAATTTACAGCAATTCCTCTTATTTGCAACCTTCTGCTAACGTTCGAATCGCTAAACTGTTGAATAAATAACTCCACTATTCAATAATACAAAATGCCCTTTATTAAAGTACCTCACAATGACACTATTGCTCGCCAGATATCGTCTTAAATCAAACTGATTGTCGTGCCTCTACTGTTACTCTGTGATTTCTCATTCGCATCTTTTAGGCGCTTCCATTCTACAATTTACTAGTTGGTTATCAGCTATAAAATTACTACGTTTATAGCTTCTCATATGCGCGGATATATGTGAGCACAATTATAATTGCATACTTTTGGGAGCATTTCAGATAAAATATCTGCATGTGTTGCAATATCTGCAATTGTGGGCGAAATATCCGAAAATATTAGAAAAATGACGATAATAGATAATTTTAAAGTGTGATTACTACGGAATGGCTTTACCGATTTCAAAGATCTTCATACCATTAGAAAGGTATTGAAATAAGCTTTCAAAAAATGACACTGTAAAAATTTTTAGTACACTGAAAAAAAAAATTTTTTTTAATAAAATTTAAAATTGAAAAAACACTTCAAAGATCAAGCGATTTTGAAAAATAAAATTATATTTTAGAAAGGTCTATTTGATATATATAACATATCTGAAAACTAAAATGGGTTTTTTTTTTTTAAATTTTTTTAAGTAAATGCATCTCTTGGTTACCTTCCCATATTTGAATATCACGCGTAAATTAATCAACCATTTTGATCAATTTTTATACCGTTAGAAAAGTATTAAAATCACCTTTGAAAACATATACTGTAAAGATTCTCTATTACACTGAAAGAAAAAAATTTTTTTTTTTTTTTCTAAATTTTTTTTTCAAACTGGGAAAACACTTCAAAGACCAAGCGATTAAAAAAAAATTTTTTTTAGAAAGGTAGATTTAATATATATAACATATCTGAAAACTAGAAGGGTGTTTTTTTTCTTTTTTTTTTAAATTTATTTAAGTAAATGCATCTCGTGGTTACTTTCTGATATTTTGATATCACGCGTAAACTAATCAACCGATTTCAAAAATTTTTATACCGTTAGAAAGGTATTAAAATCACCTTTGAAAACATATACTGTAAAGATTCTATATTACACTGAAAGAAAAAAAATTTTTAATTTTTTTCTAAATTTTTTTTTCAAACTGGGAAAACACTTCAAAGACCAAGCGTTTAAAAAAAAATTGTTTTTAGAAAGGTAGATTTAATATATATAACATATCTGAAAACTAGAAGGTTGTTTTTTTTTCTTGGTTACTTTCTGATATTTTGATATCACGCGTAAACTAATCAACCGATTTCAAAAATTTGTATACCGTTAGAAAGGTATTAAAATCACCTTTGAAAACATATACTGTAAAGATTCTATATTACACTTTATTTTTTTTTTTCAAACTGGGAAAACATTTCAAAGACCAAGCGATTTAAAAAAAAATTTTTAGAAAGGTCGATTTAATATAAAAACTAGAATGGTTTTTTTTTTCTTTTAAAAAAATTTATAAGTAAAACCATCTCTTGTTAACTTTTTTTTTATTTTGCTATTATTGTGTGACAAAAATGGTACCTAGCTATACTTTGGAAGTTATACAGATACAGATACCATGACTAAGTATTCTAATAGATTCGAACAAGAATCGCATTATCAAATTTTTCTTTTACACACATTACATTATCAAATTTTACACTTGATAAAGTTAATTTTTTATTTTTATTTATTTAGATTTAATATACAACTTTGCGCAGCTCATACTGCTGACTTTCGGAATATTTGCTTACTTAGTAGTTTGTTCATGCTAGCCTGTCCATGCTAGAGCGTTTGACGCCCGAAAACTTTGTTTTATTTTTTTGTATATCTTTGCTAATTTTTATCAATTCGTAAGATAAATCATGCCCAAAAATGTCTTTAATTTCCTTAGATGTCATGGTGTTTGGTAATAGAGATAATATTTTTTGCTTATCCAAATTATATGAGCAGTTTTCGATTTGATATTTCATCTTCTCCAAAATTTGTTCGTAGTAAGCTTTGATCTTCTTTAGGTCTTCTGATAAAGTTGACAGTGAACCACCTCCAAGTGAATCCGAAATACTTTGCGCAATTTGCTGTGTTTTTTTTTTGCAGTATGAATCCCTTTCTAAATATTTTCGCTTCATTGGCGATGGATGGCTTCCAAGATGAGGAATAACATGCTTATTTATATTGTCGACGAGTTCGTTGCGTTCGAGTGATTTAGTATAGCTGCTGCATGTTGGAACTTCCTTATATTCTTGATACAATTCACCGCTAGTCAAGATTTCTTGTGCCTCTTCACTTTCCGTTTCAGTAGAACGCTGATTATCAGCAATCTTGATAGCATCATTAAGTTTAAAGCGACAACTTTCGCAAATACGGCAACGATGAATATCGGAGACTGCTGGAAAATGCTCAGATATCAGCGCTGCTTCGTTTAAGTTAATGTTTCGAAGTTGAGAGGAACATTTTCTTGATAGCTGCACACATCTGTATTTATTAGTTGATTCCATATCAATGCCTAGTTTCGTTCTGGTCTGTGTCTATCCGTTGTGTTGTTTTTTATAGTCCATGGGTGCTGTGGCAGGTAATGTCAATGTATGTGTCCGTGGTAGGTAACGTTAATATGCGTGTGTGTGTGCGCGGTATTGATACGTCCGAATTGTTACCTTTTCCAAGGGTTGTTTTTGTAGGTATATAGACATACCGCTTGTTAGCTAAGCGGTAGGTTGAGGTAGGTAGAAATCAGTGATTTTTGCCGTTTGGTAAATTTTTCGTTTTTGCTTGTTCATTGTTACGTGTTTGGTTGCTGTACCTTCTGGCTTGTGCTGTTTTTTTGTAAACTAGTTTTAAGGGTTCAAATATTTCGTCAGAGATAGTGTTGGTGTGCTCGTTTATTATCCTGCCGTCAAATGTTTTTAACTTGTATATCTTCATGTTCTCGGCGGCCACCGTGGTGTGATGGTAGCGTGCTCCGCCTATCACACCGTATGCCCTGGGTTCAACTCCCGGGCAAAGCAACATCAAAATTTTAGAAATAAGATTTTTCAATTAGAAGAATATTTTTCTAAGCGGGGTCGCCCCTCGGCAGTGTCTGGCAAGCGCTCCGATTGTATTTCTGCTATGAAAAGCTCTCAGTGAAAACTCATCTGCCTTGCAGATGCCGTTCGGAGTCGGCATAAAACATGTAGGTCCCGTCCGGCCAATTTGTAGGGAAAAATCAAGAGGAGCACGACGCAAATTGGAAGAGAAGCTCGGCCTTAGATCTCTTCGGAGGTTATCGCGCCTTACATTTATTATTTATCTCCATGTTCTCAAGTACATTGAGCCGCCGACCTTTTCCTTGTACGTGAAGTCTTCGAGCCGTTGTTTTGATGTTAGCTGGGGTGCACCCCACTGGAATAAAAATTTTCCACAGTGTATTTTTTCAAAGGTGATTTTAATACCTTTATAACGGTATACAAATTTTTGAAATCGGTTGATTAGTTTACGCGTGATATCAAAATATCAGAAAGTAACCAAGAGATGCATTTACTTAAATAAATTAAAAAAAAAAAAGAAAAAAAAAACACCTTTCTAGTTTTCAGATATGTTATATATATTAAATCTACCTTTCTAAAAAAAAAATTTTTTTTTTAATCGCTTGGTTTTTGAAGTGTTTTCCCAGTTTAAAAAAAAAAAAATTTAGAAAAAAATTAAAAAATTTTTTTTCTTTCAGTGTAATATAGAATCTTTACAGTATATGTTTTCAAAGGTGATTTTAATACCTTTCTAACGGTATAAAAATGTTTCAATTAAGAAAAAATATATTGTAACAATAATAATGATAAAATAATTATTGTTAGGCCTTGAGCTCGATTCAAACTCGCGATCTTACAAATCAGTAGGCCGATAAAACAACAAAAATTGTTAATACATCTCAGAGCACGGGGAAAAAGTGTCAATAAAATATGACACTATGGCATCATCGCCATAAACAAAGTCCAATTTTCACAACTATTCTGTAACAGATGTCGCAGTGCTGTGAATATCAATTGGCAAGAACCAGAATTGAAGTAGGAATAATGAAGACAAACAAAAAACCGCTGTGGTGGCTGAATGGTTATAGCAGCGGCGCCTAAACGTTGCCGATGAAGGAATTTAGCAGTTCCCGAAATGGATCTATACAACGAGCTTTGGCAGTTGTCTAAATTTTTTCTTTCTTCTATTCTAATTTAAAAATTTTTTCAATTAAGAAAAAATATATTGTAACAATAATAATGATAAAATAATTATTGTTAGGCCTTGAGCTCGATTCAAACTCGCGATCTTACAAATCAGTAGGCCGATAAAACAACAAAAATTGTTAATACATCCCAGAGCACGGGGAAAAAGTGTCAATAAAATATGACACTATGGCATCATCGCCATAAACAAAGTCCAATTTTCACAACTATTCTGTAACAGATGTCGCAGTGCTGTGAATATCAATTGGCAAGAACCAGAATGGAAGTAGGAATAATGAAGACAAACAAAAAACCGCTGTGGTGGCTGAATGGTTATAGCAGCGGCGCCTAAACGTTGCCGATGAAGGAATTTAGCAGTTCCCGAAATGGATCTATACAACGAGCTTTGGCAGTTGTCTAAATTTTTTCTTTCTTCTATTCTAATTTAAAAATTGTTTCAATTAAGAAAAAATATATTGTAACAATAATAATGATAAAATAATTATTGTTAGGCCTTGAGCTCGATTCAAACTCGCGATCTTACAAATCAGTAGGCCGATAAAACAACAAAAATTTTTCAAATTGGTTGATTAATTTACGCGTGATATCCAAATATGAGAAAGTAACCAAGAGATGCATTTACTTAAAAAAATTAAAAAAAAAACCCCATTTTAGTTTTCAGATATGTTATATATATTAAATAGACCTTTCTAAAATAAAATTTTATTTTTCAAAATCGCTTGATGTTTGAAGTGTTTTTTCAGTTTAAAATTTTATTTAAAAACATTTTTTTTTTCAGTGTACTAAAAATTTTTACAGTATATTTTTTTCTCAATACCTTTCTAATGGTATGAAGATCTTTGAAATCGGTAAAGCCATTCCGTAGTAATCACACTTTAAAAGTACCTATTATCGTAATTTTTCTAATATTTTCGGATATTTCGATACCTTGCCACGCCCACAATTTTTCGAAAATGCAATTTCTAAAAATGAGGTTGTGTTTGGGCGGGTAAGATGTAACCCCATGCAAAATTTCATCAAATTCTGAGGGGGTCGGGTTCAAAATGTACGTTTTTTTCATCCTTTGATATGAAATTCATCATATGTGAAGACATAATTTAATAATTTAAATTTTTAATTTAATGATGTGCATACAAGTCACTGGTTAGCATCGGCTTAGAGATGATAGTATAGAAAATAATAATTTTCTATATAATTTTGAATAATTTATTTAAACTTTATTTTTTTAAAAGATATTTTTGATGACTGAAAATATTTTAAATTTTTGATAATTAACAATAAACAATCTTAAATAATAAACTTTTAATTTTAACAAGGTATATTTGTTATAAGTAGATAACCCTACATATACTCCCCCTCCAATGAAACGAAAAATTTATTTTTTAAATGTTAATTTATAGTGTATATTGATTACTATAAGTTGTTATTGTTGTTAGTGTTTATTTGTTGTAGTAGTTGTATGTGAATTAATATTAGTTATTTATAATATAATATATATATATATATATTGTTATTTATAATAATGCGATTGAAGAACCTAGGATGAGGTTGAATGATAGTAGATTGCAACTTTGTGTGCATAATCATTAAAAAATTAAAAACTTGTATTATGCAGAATATATGTTCAATATATAATTGCACTCTGCATAATGTATGTCCAAGTGGTTGATAAGGAATGAAAATTGTATTCCTTTAATTGTTTGAGGGTGAAATTGTCATTGATTCATGTTATGTTAATGAGTATAAATTGAGTTTTAAATATGATTTATTTTTTTTTAAATATTGATATTTAGGAAAATATTTCGTTAAAATTTATTTTAAAAAATCTTTAAGAGATTTTTAAAATTGTAAGAATTTGTTTGATTTTTAAAAACCAAAGTTATTTCTTTTTTTGTAGTGGATTTTGTTATTTTCGATTTGATTATGAATTAATTTTCATTGCGGTGTTTGTATGTCTGTTGTTGTAAAATATTTTATATGTGTAGGTGATATATATTCTTGAATATAAACTGGAGAAGAAGTGCGTATAATTAATATAAATAATAAATTGACTATTGTTTTAAATCAATTAATATAAATTTTTAAACAATGTAACATTAGTATTCTAAAATAATTATTTTGTTTAGATTAAATTTGATTGAAGAAACAAACTTTTTAAAACAAAATATGAGTATTAGTTGTCGAAAAATGCAAAAATTTTGAATAATACAGCTCGTTAAATGGTAAGATCACTGGTACTACTAATTTATATGTTAAATTTATTTTAATATTTTTAAATTTTAATAAAGTTGAATTTTCAAAAATAAATTGTTGTGCGTTATATGACTAGGTGAGTAGATTATTAGTGTCAATTATAAAATAAATGTGGTCGTAGACCAAAATTCGTAATGTTAAACATATATATGTATATATGTATAACTTACCGTTCTCTAAAGGGGGACTGTTAAAAAATTAAAGTTGCGGTGAACTCACTGTTCACCGACCAAAGGAAATACACAAATTTAATTAAGTTGATACTGAGCTTGATTTATTGTGCACTCGTTGCACTCACTAATACGACTAATCTAAAACATATTCTTTCGTTACCAACTAACTTTTAAGTCTATCTTACTTATGCCTACGTTTCAGATCCCACCACCAACCGACATTTCACAATCGATGAGTTGCGCGTATAGGCCAATACTGCTTATGCTGCACTTCTCACGCCTTATTGGTTGTATTGTGTTACGGATCGCTTGCGCGTGTACTGAGTCAGCGAAAGTGCTATTTGGGGCAATGAAGAAGTCACATGCACGGCAACGTGAGTAAAGGGTGCGCCATTAGTTAGTATTGGGATTACGAGTGTGATAACTTATATATATTTAGTTTTTGATTTAAGTATCTATATGATTGATACGATTATCAACGATTATCACTGGTTAATAGGATTTCAAAATTTTTGTTTTATAAAGACCGCTTTGTATGTGATCAAAACGATTATTGCATATGTTCAACTCCCGTACACCAAGTTTAGTATACTTTTGAGAAATTGAAGCGATTCAGTCAATGTTTTGAGAAAATTTTTAGATAAATTAATGTATGTAGCTTCTATGCTCCTCTGATGCCGTTTGGAATACCTCATCAAGCATTGTTGAAAGATATTGCATTGTCACATTAAATGTGTGTGTATTTCTCGTTTTGTATTTATCAGAAAATATTGCATTCTCATTACAGTCGTCAGTTGAACGACGTGGGCTATTCAAACTATCTGCCATCATGTTATATGAACTATTTGGTATAAATGAAATAGTCGATGATGTCGATTAAAGAGAGTTTGTATCACTTTGATAAAGATGTTGTTGTTTTTCGATAGAGGCACACGCACGTTCACATAATGTTCATAGAATACGCGTAGTATGGATTTAATCGGATTGCCGTCGATTTGTAAGTAAACTAAATGTTTCAAGGAGGTTAATGACAATGGTAGATTAGTTATTGATTTATTTGTAAAATCAAGTTTTATTAGATTATTTAACAGCGAAATTTCATTCGGGATTTTCGTAATTTTGTTATCGCGTAAATCGAGAATAGGTCAGAAGGTCAGAAGGATCGTTGGTAGGATCGCCAGATATAGAAAATAATAATTTTCTATATAATTTTGAATAATTTATTTAAACTTTATTTTTTCAAAAGATATTTTTGATGACTGAAAATATTTTAAATTTTTGATACTTAACCATAAACAATCTTAAAATAATAAACTTTTAAATTTAACAAGGTATATTTATTATAAGTAGATAACTCTACAGATAGTATCCCTTAAAGTTGCTAATATTCGTGACAATATTTAAACAAATCTTTTTCAGACTGGGATGTATATTTAAAATATTTCACATTTTTACACAAAACTACCACAAGCACAGTTTTCGACAATCAATTTTCTCCTTTCAAGTTAGTTTTTAGAAAAAAGGCAACTTTTCCTAATGAATTAAGAAAAGAAAAAATTCACCCAATTTATAATGTCGAAAACTATGCTTTATTCGCACTATCAACAATTAGATCAGAAAAGCTTATAAAAATTAAAAAATCTGTATGCTAAAGAAGTTAAGTTTAGAATGCAGAAAGCGCACAAAATGGCACAAAACCTAATAAATAAAAATAAGTTACAAAGCAAAAATCTCTATGATAAAACGCCTCGTCCGTTAATTGTCAAAATCGGAGATAAAGTACATCATAACACGAAAATATTTGTCAAGGTCCGTTTATTATAACTAAAATTAACGAACCTAATGTAATAATTTCGGTGAAGTTAAAAACAAAGAGAAAGTAGTACATAAAAATCGCCTAAGTAAAGTAAATTAACATTACTTTAATAATTTGATTAAACCTTAAATTTGATTGAATAAAAACCCCAAAAAATTTGTTTAGTACTAACATTTAAGCAGCCACGAAGGCTCAAAACCTATTAAAAAAAATATCACAAAATGTTGTATATTGAAAGAGAAAAAAAAACGTAATTCATAAAAATTGTTCATACCTAAAAAAAAATTGTATTTCTTAATTGCTAAAACAAAAAAAAAAGACATATTTGATATGTAATAAAAATGTAAAATTTTAACAAAATTTAAGTTGAATATATATTAAAATGTAAATATTTACAAGAAGAGAAAAACAAACAATATATTGTACTAAATTCAATTCAAATTAATATTGCTAGGTTTCATTCAAGCTACTTCTAATAAACTACCAAAAATGTAACTAAAGTTCGAGTATTTAACTTCTAAGTTTTTTTTTTCAATTAATAATAAAAATGGTTCCGAACTAACGAATCCAAAAGGGGAGGAACATATATATATTCGTTCGTTCGCAACAATTTTTATAAGTTTATGGGCAAGAAGAATGTGACAAAGCTGATCAAGAGAGAATAAGATAAATATGTGGGGTGAAATATGAAAATGACGATTAGCAATAGTGTCCTCGCCATTTCCATATTTCACCACCATCATTCCATATTTGTGCAACCAAGTGCATAGAGGCAATTTTATTATTTAAAGTTGTATTTCGGAAATTAATTAAAAATAATTAAATAAATTTAATTAAATGAACCAAACCAAGGAGTTTATTCATTGTACAATCCGCACCATGGCAACGATATGAAGTCGGCGTCCTCCACGATGTAAATCTTAGACATTCCACGACGATGGGATTTAATCCCAAGTAATCACGGGTGAGTTTCAGGGGTCGGCTAGCGAAGCCGTACCCAATAGCAAATTAAAGTCACAAGTATCGTCCTTATAAGGATTTAGGTACTTTAGTCAGCTGGTATGCCTTTCCTAGCGCGACGTATATCTTCTGAAAAATATTGGGTTTGAATACTCCACAAAATGTACCAAAGCGCGGTTTAAATTTTTTTAGGTGACAAATTTGGAGCTTCGCCGATTTTTTGGCAATATTTATCGAATTTTCCATAAAAGCGAAACATCCAACCGATTATGCGTACACCAGCAACGAAAAATAGAGCCTCGCGTTTTTCCTTATAGACTTCATCCATCTCAGGATAGGAGCGGGACGTTTCAAGCCAGAATTCTTATGGTCGTTTTGAGAATGATGAACTCGAATACCAAAGAGAATTTAGGATCTCTTAAACCTTGCAGCCTCTAGATACGGTATCTGCAGGGTTATGTTGCTTCGGTACGTGTCTCCAATAACAAATACTGGTTAATTATTGTATCTCAGATACGCGATTGCTCACGAAGATTGATAAGGTGGAGGATTGCATTCGTAACCAATGCAACACAATTTTCGAGTCAGTTCACAAATTAGCCGATAAATTTTGATTTGCGAAGAATATGTACGACCTTTGCTATAAGCTTTGGCGAGAAATTGTGTTCCAAAGAGTCCCAGCTTTAGTAGCGTTTTTTTTTTTTTTTGTTTTGTAGAAGCGATATGAGATTTAGCTGTTAGCTATCTTGCCGCGGAATTACCATTGAAGTCTTTGGAGAGAACGCAGACACAATACCCGAATGCGCGAATTGAAGAAACGCAGAAACTGTGCAGCTCAGTTGTCTGTACAGCAGATTGTAGACAATTACGCGGGACCTGCAAGAATGACAGTGGGTAGCTTTTGCAGGCATTTTTTTGCTTTATTGAGCAGCGGAGCAAGGAGACCGAGAGGATCGAAAAGCGATGTAGCTGATGACAGAATATTGCGCTTTGTCGACTTGTCAGACTTCACAAAATTTTGAAAAAAGAGAAGACTTCGTGCAGTTGTTTCCAAGTAATGTCTAATGCATTCGTAATTTGCGTATCGCTTACATTAAGTTCTTTCATTGTTTGGTCATCTACGAGTATCTCAACCTTCCAGTGCCGTTTATCAAGCTTCATACCGCCCTATTCTAAAATAGTGGTAACTACAAAATTTCTTTTTAGTTCTTCTAGAGTGTTGGTTCCGCATAAAAAGTCATCCACGTATGAAAAAGATGGTATCCTTTCAGCGCCCAAGGCAAATTGAGTAGCGTAGTTGTCTGCCAAGTAGTGCAAACTTCTTACCGCAACGTGTGGTGCAGCTGCAGTGCCGTAAGTAACCGTATTAAGTTCGTATGTGCGCACATTTTTATGCTGTGCGTCGACAACAATCTGCCTATACAACTTAATAATGACGGCAGTGATGACATAGCGATAGGTGCGAAATCTTAGAAGCAGCGTTAATAAATCTCTTGTATAGTTACGCCTACCATGAGAGTGTCGTTGAGTGACTTCCGCATAGACGTTCGACAGGAGACACTAAATACCACCCGAAACTTTGCTGACCTGCTATTTGGTTTCAGCACAGAATGATGTGGAATATAAAAATGCGGCGCATTGATGTTATGGTTTTCTACATGACATGACCGAGCTCTTTGTACACACGCATAAAGCTTATCTCTCTTGAGGCTACAAGAGACTGCGGACTTTCTTTAAACGGTAAGCGAAACTCGGCCTGTGATGCTACGTTCAACGATTTGTATACAAAAGGATTCACAACCAGGCTGCTCATCAGATTCCATCCAATTTCCAAAGCTGCTCAAGGTTGAGATTTATTGACTCTTCACAGGAGAGCAGACATGTTGGCGAGGGTGGAGAAATGTTTGAGAGGAATTTTACTTACCGGTCACTACCCAACCCACGAGTGTTTTCTGGAGTGCGGGAAAATTGATGCCTAATATAATTTGACCTACCGATAGCAAATCGAAAAGAGTATTTGTGTCCAGCAGCAGATCAACTAATTTAGATTTAAAGAAATATGAATCAGGTAGCGTTGTATTTTTTGGCCAATTCTATTGTGAAATGTCTATCTCAGTCACTGGCTGGTATGCAATACGTGAAGTCAAGCAAAAGTTTGGGGAAGCTCATAGTTGGTAACACGAGATTTAATAATCCTTGAAGTTTTATGCTTAATTCTTGTACTGGATTCTCCAGGATTTAAAATGTGGACATTATGCTTCTTAAGTGGCAAGCCAAGTTTTTTGCAAAACCTCCGGTGATGAGATTCACTTGCAAGCAAGAATCGAGCAGTGCTCTATCCAGCGGGTTAGGGGGGTCAGAATATTTCCGCGGTAGGTATGCCTGTCGTAAGAGGCGACTAAAATACCAGACTCAAGGGGCTGTGTAGCGCAACCCTTCAGGTTGCCAGCGCAATATATAGCTTCTCCAAACCCAATTGTCAACCTCACCTATCCGCGGCGAATCCTGTTTTACTAACAGACGAGGCTCTGGCGACCCCAAGCTCCTCATGGAACTTGGGGTGGGGAGGGAGGGAATGGCCTGAAGGTTTAATGTGGTCAAATAAATCGTTCCCGATATGGTCGGGCTAGCACCTTAATAGTGCTGTGGTGCCGAAGCGTACCGGATCTGTATCCGGCAAAGGACCATTACGTCGATAACACTCCCCAAAGCCTTCTGGGAGCAACCTTATCGCTGCAACAACAACAGTGCTCTACCCAGCTTGGTAGTCTCCAACTGCATCGCGAACGAGGACAGCAACTGTAGCGAAAATAGCGAGAATGACTTAGAGTCTTGTGATGGCGTTTCTAGTCGTGTACTGTAGCCAATGTCGAATTCTGAAGTGAAGGTAAAGATGGTTGAACTGGAACTGGAGTAAACGATGCCTTTGAACGATGAAACATAGTATGGTGAGGACGCCCACAAATCTTGCATTTGAATGCAGTTGAACAGTGGTAAACGTTGTGGTTTTTCGAGAGGCAGTTTATGCGAAGTGAAAGTTTTTTCACGTTACTAAAACGGTCTGCAATGGTCATGTCGTTAAAATATTGCCTACCTCCAAGAACATCTTTTCTGCTGGCGCAAAGAAGGCACAGGCGGTTGGTGCAGGCAAAAGAAAAAATAAAAAGATTTAAATAATAAAATTTAAAAAATATCATATTTGTAGCTGATAAATAATATTATTATTACCAAATATCACTTCGGGATTTATTTTAAAACTTCAATAAAAAGAAGATACAAAAATTGCAGTACTTTCTTTTTAAAAATGGCTCAAACTGCAGTGTCCGTAATTACAGAGATATGTTGATGAATTTTGATTACTAACTTACTTAATTGGCGCTTAACCGTCTAAACGGTTATGGCCGTCCAACAAGGCGCGCCAGTCGTTCCTTCGCTCCGCCAACCGGCGCCAATTGGTCACACCAAGGGAGTTTAAATCGTTTTACACCTGGTCCTTCCAACGGAGTGGGGGCTGCCCTCTACCTCTGCTTCCATAGGCGGGTTCCGATAGAAACACTTTCTTGGCCGAAGCATCATCTTTCATTAGAATAACATGGCCTAGCCAGCGCAGCCGCTGCGTTTTAATTCGCTGGACTATATTGATGTCTGCGTATAGCTCGTACAGCTCATCATTAAATCTTCTTCGGTACTCGCCGTCGCCAACGCGTAGAGGTCCATAAATCTTTCGAAGAACTTTTCTATGGAACACTCCCAAAGCCGCTTCATCTGCTGTTGTCATGGTCCATGCTTCTGCCCCATATAGCAGGACGGGTACGATAAGTGACTTGTAGAGTATGATTTTCGTTCGCCGAGAGAGGACTTTACTTTTAAATTGCCTACCTAGTCCAAAGTAGCATTTATTGGCAAGATTGATTCTTCGCTGGATTTCAGTGCTGATGTTGTTGCTAGTGTTGATGCTGGTTCCCAAATAAACGAAGTCTTTTACTATTTCGAAATTATGGCTGCCAACAGTAGCATGGTTGCCAAGGTGTATATGCGCTGACTCTCTGCTCGATGACAGCAGGTACTTCGTTTTGTCCTCATTCACCATCAAACCCATCTTTACCGCTTCTTTTTCCAGTTTGGAGTATACAGAACTAACAGCGCCGGTGTTTAGGCCGATGATATCAATGTCATCAGCGTATGCCAGTAATTGCACGATGAATTTTGATTAACAAATTTAAAAATAGCTATTGCGAAAAGTTTATCGGAAACGAAACTATAAAGGCAGAGCTAAATTGAAGAATCTAGGTGAAGAATTACTTGAAATCCATCTGGACTAGAAACTTCACACTAAAACAAATATTAAACACTTATAAATTGCTCTTTTGGGATTGCTTTATTTGGGAAAATCTGTACGAATTTTTAAATATCTTGCGACTCCTAGCGGAACTTTTTGTCACACGTATTAAACTGCCATTGAACTCCGAGCCACGAATTTCAGGTCAGCGGGAAGATACTTAAAAGCCGATTGCAAAATTCCAAATCTTGTTAGAGTTTTCTTATTATCTCGACCAGTGCCCCACCCAGTGGACGTTTTCTCCCTTTCCCCCATAAAAAGTTATTAAAAAATTGATAACAAGCTTCCACATGCTCTCTACGGATTTTCTAAATATCTCGATTCTTGCCTCATTAGGTCGATTTTCCCTACTATTTTATTTTATGCCACTCTAAGTTCTATGCTCAAAGTTTCAAGTAATCTCCTGTGATTTTTCAACTTCGACCGGTGGTCCTTACTTACATAATTGGCGCATAACCGTTTAAACGGTTATGGCCCTCCAACAAGGCGCGCCAGTCGTTCCTTCTCTCTGCCAACCGGCGCCAATTGGTCACACCAATGGTTTTCCACCTGGTCCTTCCAGCGGAGTGGGGGCCGCTCTCTACCTCTGCTTCCATAGGCGGGTTCCGATAGAATCAATTTCTTGGCCGCAGCGTCATCTTTAATTCTCATAACATGGCCTAGCCAGCGCAGCCGCTGCGTTTTGATTTCCTGGACTATGTTGATATCTGCGTTGAGCTCGTACAAGTCATCGTTAAATCTTCTTCGGTACTCGCCATCGGCAACGCGTAGAGGTCCATATATCTTTCGAAGAACTTTTCTCTCCAACAGGGAACCGGTGGTCCACCTAGCGAGATTTGTTTCTTTTTATGCTGTATTGCCACGCCGTACTGAACTAAGGCTTTCGCAGATTAATCGTATCGTCATCGTATCGTACCTACCTTATCTTATAAGGCTTTCGCAGATGAATCGTATGGTCATCGTATCGTACCTACCTTATCTTATAGCATACGATTTTATGTTGCACCCGTATATTTAAATGGAGAGCTTCATACGACTTTCAGTATTCTCGTACTCTTACAAATGTTCAGCAATCAATCCCTGAATAACGAAAACAAAACGAAACTCCTTGCACTTAACCCCAACAACGGCCTTGTCCTACTTCAATTGAATCTTATGATATATCTGAAATATCAAACTTATCCACGCCCCAGCTATATGCTGCCGAAGTGGTGGGAAACTGTTATAGCTCTCGGGATACCGCAATCGTCAGCGCCATCATCATCATCAATTATTGGCGCTTAATCCTAAAGGAATTTCGGCTGTTGCGTAACAAGTCACGGCAGCTATCCCTATTTCACGAGAACTGATATCAATTGGGACAACCAAGGAAGATCAAGTCTTCCTGCCTCTCCCAACTGAGCGGAGGCAACCTCCTTGCTTTGATTCCGAATACGGGTGTCAATAGAAATAATTTCTTGGATGGAACGTATTTTTTCATTGGCTTAACATGACTTGCCAGTGAAACCTTTGGGCTTTGATTCGATGCACTATCTTTGTATCTGCGTAAAGTTCATAATTATACTCCATTCCATTATCACTATCAGCATCATGGACAGGACTATATATGTTCCGTATTTAAACTTCGCCTTCACATTTCCGCAAAACAACATCCAAACAAACAGATAAGTATAAATTTGGATCAACGAAAATATTTCAGATAGCTTTCATCTCGAATCATATATATTATTTCTAATTGCTGTTTTTTTGTACGGGTCCCTTTTTCGCTCTTATTTGGAATCCAAATCTATAAACAAAGTTTTGTTTGTAAAGATGGAGATTCGGGCTATTAGCGAGCTTTGGGCAATTTCGGCCGTAATGCTTTTATTTAGCTATATTTTATTAAAATAGTTTGTTAAAAATAAACGATTGTGAGCACACAAAGAAATATATTTGTACTATGGCACTATTGTGAATATTTGCACTGCATCACCGACAGTTGCTACCATACGCCAGCTGTACGTTTTAATTGATTGATAGAACAGCTGCTTCCTGATGATATTTGATAACAGACTCTTATATTGGTCCCTCGACACCGTCCATTATTCCGGTTCATACATCAGGACAGATGTGATGACTTCTTTTCAATTGCATACAAAGTCCAAAGTAGCTCTTGCTGGCAAATTAGTTTCTAAACTAGCATTGTTTTTGCTGTTAATGCTGATTCTCAGACAAACGAAGTCCTTCACAGTCTCGAATTTATTTTCGCTATCAATGACGAGGATGCTAAAGCGTGAATGCGTTGATTCTTTCTTCGATTACAGCAAGTAATTTGTCTTGTCCTCGTTTACCGCAACACCCATTTGTTTTTCTTTTCTTCGGTTCAGAAAAGGAAGAACTTACTAATTATATCAATATCATCAGCGTACGCCAGAAATTATATGCCCTTATAGAGGTTTAGATGGAGTACTTTTGCAAATTTAATAAAATTAAATATTAAATTTGTCTGTAAATAGTGTAAAAAGACGTCAACGTGATCTCTGATCGTTTCAATCTCGGCCCCTCGGGATTTTCGTAATTTTGTTATCGCGTAAATCGAGAATAGGTCAGAAGGTCAGAAGGATCGTTGGTAGGATCGCCAGATATAGAAAATAATAATTTTCTATATAATTTTGAATAATTTATTTAAACTTTATTTTTTCAAAAGATATTTTTGATGACTGAAAATATTTTAAATTTTTGATACTTAACCATAAACAATCTTAAAATAATAAACTTTTAAATTTAACAAGGTATATTTATTATAAGTAGATAACTCTACAGATAGTATCCCTTAAAGTTGCTAATATTCGTGACAATATTTAAACAAATCTTTTTCAGACTGGGATGTATATTTAAAATATTTCACATTTTTACACAAAACTACCACAAGCACAGTTTTCGACAATCAATTTTCTCCTTTCAAGTTAGTTTTTAGAAAAAAGGCAACTTTTCCTAATGAATTAAGAAAAGAAAAAATTCACCCAATTTATAATGTCGAAAACTATGCTTTATTCGCACTATCAACAATTAGATCAGAAAAGCTTATAAAAATTAAAAAATCTGTATGCTAAAGAAGTTAAGTTTAGAATGCAGAAAGCGCACAAAATGGCACAAAACCTAATAAATAAAAATAAGTTACAAAGCAAAAATCTCTATGATAAAACGCCTCGTCCGTTAATTGTCAAAATCGGAGATAAAGTACATCATAACACGAAAATATTTGTCAAGGTCCGTTTATTATAACTAAAATTAACGAACCTAATGTAATTATTTCGGTGAAGTTAAAAACAAAGAGAAAGTAGTACATAAAAATCGCCTAAGTAAAGTAAATTAACATTACTTTAATAATTTGATTAAACCTTAAATTTGATTGAAAAAAAACCCCAAAAAATTTGTTTAGTACTAACATTTAAGCAGCCACGAAGGCTCAAAACCTATTAAAAAAAATATCACAAAATGTTGTATATTGAAAGAGAAAAAAAAACGTAATTCCTAAAAATTGTTCATACCTAAAAAAAAATTGTATTTCTTAATTGCTAAAACAAAAAAAAAAAGACATATTTGATATGTAATAAAAATGTAAAATTTTAACAAAATTTAAGTTGAATATATATTAAAATGTAAATATTTACAAGAAGAGAAAAACAAACAATATATTGTACTAAATTCAGTTCAAATTAATATTGCTAGGTTTCATTCAAGCTACTTCTAATAAACTACCAAAAATGTAACTAAAGTTCGAGTATTTAACTTCTAAGTTTTTTTTTTCAATTAATAATAAAAATGGTTCCGAACTAACGAATCCAAAAGGGGAGGAACATATATATATTCGTTCGTTCGCAACAATTTTTATAAGTTTATGGGCAAGAAGAATGTGACAAAGCTGATCAAGAGAGAATAAGATAAATATGTGGGGTGAAATATGAAAATGACGATTAGCAATAGTGTCCTCGCCATTTCCATATTTCACCACCATCATTCCATATTTGTGCAACCAAGTGCATAGAGGCAATTTTATTATTTAAAGTTGTATTTCGGAAATTAATTAAAAATAATTAAATAAATTTAATTAAATGAACCCAACCAAGGAGTTTATTCATTGTACAATCCGCACCATGGCAACGATATGAAGTCGGCATCCTCCACGATGTAAATCTTAGACATTCCACGACGATGGGATTTAATCCCAAGTAATCACGGGTGAGTTTCAGGGGTCGGCTAGCGAAGCCGTACCCAATAGCAAATTAAAGTCACAAGTATCGTCCTTATAAGGATTTAGGTACTTTAGTCAGCTGGTATGCCTTTCCTAGCGCGACGTATATCTTCTGAAAAATATTGGGTTTGAATACTCCACAAAATGTACCAAAGCGCGGTTTAAATTTTTTTAGGTGACAAATTTGGAGCTTCGCCGATTTTTTGGCAATATTTATCGAATTTTCCATAAAAGCGAAACATCCAACCGATTATGCGTACACCAGCAACGAAAAATAGAGCCTCGCGTTTTTCCTTATAGACTTCATCCATCTCAGGATAGGAGCGGGACGTTTCAAGCCAGAATTCTTATGGTCGTTTTGAGAATGATGAACTCGAATACCAAAGAGAATTTAGGATCTCTTAAACCTTGCAGCCTCTAGATACGGTATCTGCAGGGTTATGTTGCTTCGGTACGTGTCTCCAATAACAAATACTGGTTAATTATTGTATCTCAGATACGCGATTGCTCACGAAGATTGATAAGGTGGAGGATTGCATTCGTAACCAATGCAACACAATTTTCGAGTCAGTTCACAAATTAGCCGATAAATTTTGATTTGCGAAGAATATGTACGACCTTTGCTATAAGCTTTGGCGAGAAATTGTGTTCCAAAGAGTCCCAGCTTTAGTAGCGTTTTTTTTTTTTTTGTTTTGTAGAAGCGATATGAGATTTAGCTGTTAGCTATCTTGCCGCGGAATTACCATTGAAGTCTTTGGAGAGAACGCAGACACAATACCCGAATGCGCGAATTGAAGAAACGCAGAAACTGTGCAGCTCAGTTGTCTGTACAGCAGATTGTAGACAATTACGCGGGACCTGCAAGAATGACAGTGGGTAGCTTTTGCAGGCATTTTTTTGCTTTATTGAGCAGCGGAGCAAGGAGACCGAGAGGATCGAAAAGCGATGTAGCTGATGACAGAATATTGCGCTTTGTCGACTTGTCAGACTTCACAAAATTTTGAAAAAAGAGAAGACTTCGTGCAGTTGTTTCCAAGTAATGTCTAATGCATTCGTAATTTGCGTATCGCTTACATTAAGTTCTTTCATTGTTTGGTCCAGGCATGCTTAACGAACGAAACGATATCATTTCGTTACGATAATCAACGCTAATAAACGAAACGAAGTCACTTCGTTTCGTTTATTAACGTTAAGATCGTCAAATTAACGTTAATTTGTCGTTCTTAACGTTAATAAACGAAACGAAATGACTTCGTTTCGTTTATTAACGTTGATTATCGTAACGAAATGATATCGTTTCGTTCGTTAAGCATGCCTGGTTTGGTCATCTACGAGTATCTCAACCTTCCAGTGCCGTTTATCAAGCTTCATACCGCCCTATTCTAAAATAGTGGTAACTACAAAATTTCTTTTTAGTTCTTCTAGAGTGTTGGTTCCGCATAAAAAGTCATCCACGTATGAAAAAGATGGTATCCTTTCAGCGCCCAAGGCAAATTGAGTAGCGTAGTTGTCTGCCAAGTAGTGCAAACTTCTTACCGCAACGTGTGGTGCAGCTGCAGTGCCGTAAGTAACCGTATTAAGTTCGTATGTGCGCACATTTTTATGCTGTGCGTCGACAACAATCTGCCTATACAAATTAATAATGACGGCAGTGATGACATAGCGATAGGTGCGAAATCTTAGAAGCAGCGTTAATAAATCTCTTGTATAGTTACGCCTACCATGAGAGTGTCGTTGAGTGACTTCCGCATAGACGTTCGACAGGAGACACTAAATACCACCCGAAACTTTGCTGACCTGCTATTTGGTTTCAGCACAGAATGATGTGGAATATAAAAATGCGGCGCATTGATGTTATGGTTTTCTACATGACATGACCGAGCTCTTTGTACACACGCATAAAGCTTATCTCTCTTGAGGCTACAAGAGACTGCGGACTTTCTTTAAACGGTAAGCGAAACTCGGCCTGTGATGCAACGTTCGACGATTTGTATACAAAATGATTCACAACCAGGCTGCTCATTAGATTCCATCCAATTTCCAAAGCTGCTCAAGGTTGAGATTTATTGACTCTTCACAGGAGAGCAGACATGTTGGCGAGGGTGGAGAAATGTTTGAGAGGAATTTTACTTACCGGTCACTACCCAACCCACGAGTGTTTTCTGGAGTGCGGGAAAATTGATGCCTAATATAATTTGACCTACCGATAGCAAATCGAAAAGAGTATTTGTGTCCAGCAGCAGATCAACTAATTTAGATTTAAAGAAATATGAATCAGGTAGCGTTGTATTTTTTGGCCAATTCTATTGTGAAATGTCTATCTCAGTCTCTGGCTGGTATGCAATACGTGAAGTCAAGCAAAAGTTTGGGGAAGCTCATAGTTGGTAACACGAGATTTAATAATCCTTGAAGTTTTATGCTTAATTCTTGTACTGGATTCTCCAGGATTTAAAATGTGAACATTATGCTTCTTAAGTGGCAAGCCAAGTTTTTTGCAAAACCTCCGGTGATGAGATTCACTTGCAAGCAAGAATCGAGCAGTGCTCTATCCAGCGGGTTAGGGGGGTCAGAATATTTCCGCGGTAGGTATGCCTGTCGTAAGAGGCGACTAAAATACCAGACTCAAGGGGCTGTGTAGCGCAACCCTTCAGGTTGCCAGCGCAATATATAGCTTCTCCAAACCCAATTGTCAACCTCACCTATCCGCGGCGAATCCTGTTTTACTAACAGACGAGGCTCTGGCGACCCCAAGCTCCTCATGGAACTTGGGGTGGGGAGGGAGGGAATGGCCTGAAGGTTTAATGTGGTCAAATAAATCGTTCCCGATATGGTCGGGCTAGCACCTTAATAGTGCTGTGGTGCCGAAGCGTACCGGATCTGTATCCGGCAAAGGACCATTACGTCGATAACACTCCCCAAAGCCTTCTGGGAGCAACCTTATCGCTGCAATAACAACAGTGCTCTACCCAGCTTGGTAGTCTCCAACTGCATCGCGAACGAGGACAGCAACTGTAGCGAAAATAGCAAAATGACTTAGAGTCTTGTGATGGCGTTTCTAGTCGTGTACTGTAGCCAATGTCGAATTCTGAAGTGAAGGTAAAGATGGTTGAACTGGAACTGGAGTAAACGATGCCTTTGAACGATGAAACATAGTATGGTGAGGACGCCCACAAATCTTGCATTTGAATGCAGTTGAACAGTGGTAAACGTTGTGGTTTTTCGAGAGGCAGTTTATGCGAAGTGAAAGTTTTTTCACGTTACTAAAACGGTCTGCAATGGTCATGTCGTTAAAATATTGCCTACCTCCAAGAACATCTTTTCTGCTGGCGCAAAGAAGGCACAGGCGGTTGGTGCAGGCAAAAGAAAAAATAAAAAGATTTAAATAATAAAATTTAAAAAATATCATATTTGTAGCTGATAAATAATATTATTATTACCAAATATCACTTCGGGATTTATTTTAAAACTTCAATAAAAAGAAGATACAAAAATTGCAGTACTTTCTTTTTAAAAATGGCTCAAACTGCAGTGTCCGTAATTACAGAGATATGTTGATGAATTTTGATTACTAACTTACTTAATTGGCGCTTAACCGTCTAAACGGTTATGGCCGTCCAACAAGGCGCGCCAGTCGTTCCTTCGCTCCGCCAACCGGCGCCAATTGGTCACACCAAGGGAGTTTAAATCGTTTTACACCTGGTCCTTCCAACGGAGTGGGGGCTGCCCTCTACCTCTGCTTCCATAGGCGGGTTCCGATAGAAACACTTTCTTGGCCGAAGCATCATCTTTCATTAGAATAACATGGCCTAGCCAGCGCAGCCGCTGCGTTTTAATTCGCTGGACTATATTGATGTCTGCGTATAGCTCGTACAGCTCATCATTAAATCTTCTTCGGTACTCGCCGTCGCCAACGCGTAGAGGTCCATAAATCTTTCGAAGAACTTTTCTATCGAACACTCCCAAAGCCGCTTCATCTGCTGTTGTCATGGTCCATGCTTCTGCCCCATATAGCAGGACGGGTACGATAAGTGACTTATAGAGTATGATTTTCGTTCGCCGAGAGAGGACTTTACTTTTAAATTGCCTACCTAGTCCAAAGTAGCATTTATTGGCAAGATTGATTCTTCGCTGGATTTCAGTGCTGATGTTGTTGCTAGTGTTGATGCTGGTTCCCAAATAAACGAAGTCTTTTATTATTTCGAAATTATGGCTGCCAACAGTAGCATGGTTGCCAAGGTGCATATGCGCTGACTCTCTGCTCGATGACAGCAGGTACTTCGTTTTGTCCTCATTCACCATCAAACCCATCTTTACCGCTTCTTTTTCCAGTTTGGAGTATGCAGAACTAACAGCGCCGGTGTTTAGGCCGATGATATCAATGTCATCAGCGTATGCCAGTAATTGCACGATGAATTTTGATTAACAAATTTAAAAATAGCTATTGCGAAAAGTTTATCGGAAACGAAACTATAAAGGCAGAGCTAAATTGAAGAATCTAGGTGAAGAATTACTTGAAATCCATCTGGACTAGAAACTTCACACTAAAACAAATATTAAACACTTATAAATTGCTCTTTTGGGATTGCTTTATTTGGGAAAATCTGTACGAATTTTTAAATATCTTGCGACTCCTAGCGGAACTTTTTGTCACACGTATTAAACTGCCATTGAACTCCGAGCCACGAATTTCAGGTCAGCGGGAAGATAGTTAAAAGCCGATTGCAAAATTCCAAATCTTGTTAGAGTTTTCTTATTATCTCGACCAGTGCCCCACCCAGTGGACGTTTTCTCCCTTTCCCCCATAAAAAGTTATTAAAAAATTGATAACAAGCTTCCACATGCTCTCTACGGATTTTCTAAATATTTCGATTCTTGCCTCATTAGGTCGATTTTCCCTACTATTTTATTTTATGCCACTCTAAGTTCTATGCTCAAAGTTTCAAGTAATCTCCTGTGATTTTTCAACTTCGACCGGTGGTCCTTACTTACATAATTGGCGCATAACCGTTTAAACGGTTATGGCCCTCCAACAAGGCGCGCCAGTCGTTCCTTCTCTCTGCCAACCGGCGCCAATTGGTCACACCAATGGTTTTCCACCTGGTCCTTCCAGCGGAGTGGGGGCCGCTCTCTACCTCTGCTTCCATAGGCGGGTTCCGATAGAATCAATTTCTTGGCCGCAGCGTCATCTTTCATTCTCATAACATGGCCTAGCCAGCGCAGCCGCTGCGTTTTGATTTCCTGGACTATGTTGATATCTGCGTAGAGCTCGTACAAGTCATCGTTAAATCTTCTTCGGTACTCGCCATCGGCAACGCGTAGAGGTCCATATATCTTTCGAAGAACTTTTCTCTCCAACAGGGAACCGGTGGTCCACCTAGCGAGATTTGTTTCTTTTTATGCTGTATTGCCACGCCGTACTGAACTAAGGCTTTCGCAGATTAATCGTATCGTCATCGTATCGTACCTACCTTATCTTATAAGGCTTTCGCAGATGAATCGTATGGTCATCGTATCGTACCTACCTTATCTTATAGCATACGATTTTATGTTGCACCCGTATATTTAAATGGAGAGCTTCATACGACTTTCAGTATTCTCGTACTCTTACAAATGTTCAGCAATCAATCCCTGAATAACGAAAACAAAACGAAACTCCTTGCACTTAACCCCAACAACGGCCTTGTCCTACTTCAATTGAATCTTATGATATATCTGAAATATCAAACTTATCCACGCCCCAGCTATATGCTGCCGAAGTGGTGGGAAACTGTTATAGCTCTCGGGATACCGCAATCGTCAGCGCCATCATCATCATCATTAATTGGCGCTTAATCCTAAAGGAATTTCGGCTGTTGCGTAACAAGTCACGGCAGCTATCCCTATTTCACGAGAACTGATATCAATTGGGACAACCAAGGAAGATCAAGTCTTCCTGCCTCTCCCAACTGAGCGGAGGCAACCTCCTTGCTTTGATTCCGAATACGGGTGTCAATAGAAATAATTTCTTGGATGGAACGTATTTTTTCATTGGCTTAACATGACTTGCCAGTGAAACCTTTGGGCTTTGATTCGATGCACTATCTTTGTATCTGCGTAAAGTTCATAATTATACTCCATTCCATTATCACTATCAGCATCATGGACAGGACTATATATGTTCCGTATTTAAACTTCGCCTTCACATTTCCGCAAAACAACATCCAAACAAACAGATAAGTATAAATTTGGATCAACGAAAATATTTCAGATAGCTTTCATCTCGAATCATATATATTATTTCTAATTGCTGTTTTTTTGTACGGGTCCCTTTTTCGCTCTTATTTGGAATCCAAATCTATAAACAAAGTTTTGTTTGTAAAGATGGAGATTCGGGCTATTAGCGAGCTTTGGGCAATTTCGGCCGTAATGCTTTTATTTAGCTATATTTTATTAAAATAGTTTGTTAAAAATGAACGATTGTGAGCACACAAAGAAATATATTTGTACTATGGCACTATTGTGAATATTTGCACTGCATCACCGACAGTTGCTACCATACGCCAGCTGTACGTTTTAATTGATTGATAGAACAGCTGCTTCCTGATGATATTTGATAACAGACTCTTATATTGGTCCCTCGACACCGTCCATTATTCCGGTTCATACATCAGGACAGATGTGATGACTTCTTTTCAATTGCATACAAAGTCCAAAGTAGCTCTTGCTGGCAAATTAGTTTCTAAACTAGCATTGTTTTTGCTGTTAATGCTGATTCTCAGACAAACGAAGTCCTTCACAGTCTCGAATTTATTTTCGCTATCAATGACGAGGATGCTAAAGCGTGAATGCGTTGATTCTTTCTTCGATTACAGCAAGTAATTTGTCTTGTCCTCGTTTACCGCAACACCCATTTGTTTTTCTTTTCTTCGGTTCAGAAAAGGAAGAACTTACTAATTATATCAATATCATCAGCGTACGCCAGAAATTATATGCCCTTATAGAGGTTTAGATGGAGTACTTTTGCAAATTTAATAAAATTAAATATTAAATTTGTCTGTAAATAGTGTAAAAAGACGTCAACGTGATCTCTGATCGTTTCAATCTCGGCCCCGTTTCACAAAAATACAAGACTAGTAATAACAGTAAATTTGTTTTGAAGAGTGTTACGTGCGGGTTTTCATCCGGGGGTGGAGTGTCTAAACTCTGGGACCAACCTACTCCCTCGATCCCATCCGCTTGGCATGTCGGGGCCAGCGCCGGTACGCTTGCATTTTTGCACGAACTAGCTCGCCGGAATGTGAGGTGGTTCTTGCGCCGCCCCCTATCATGCGCCGCACCATACAAAAAAATCGTACCGATCTTCACTTACTTCATGCTCCAGGGATGTCACATCATCCCGGTCCCCTTCTCTTCTCTGCCCGATCCCCTCTTCGGACCACCCCTGAAACCCCCGCTCGGCCATAGATGTTTCTTGGCCGGCCGCTCTATACCCACCCTTCCTTGGTCGGCTGTGACGACGCCGCTGTTGGTGTTACCGACCCCGAAACTCCTCCCCCACTGTCCCTTCAACTTTCACCCGCCCATGTCGCCCCCATGTCCGTCCGTCCCCATCGCCTCTGAAATAGAAAATCAACTATCTTCAATATTAAATCAACAATACATCGTAGCGTTTATTGTCTCAATGTACATAATATACATTACAATGGGTAACCTTACGAGATTCAATGTTTAGGTGCGCCTGCGACAGAGCGCTGTTATCAAAAAATCATACCAAAAGAATTGCGTTTGTACTACTTCAAACGTGTTGGACATCCGGGTCAGACATAAATATTTCCATTTAAATATTCACTTAATCAAACTGTCTGCCCGTGACTACATATATTACCAATAAAAATGAATTCTTTTTGTTCATGGACTTTCTTAACTTAGGATATGAGTGTGTGCTTATTCACTTATATATATGTATGGTTGGGGTATCAGTAAGGACTTAGCGTGTGCATGGGCGCATACGTTCTTGCGACCACTTTCACCGACTCTCACAAGCTAAGCCAAGTGGATTTGTCCCCCCCCCCCCCCTCGTATACGCACATGCATCCGCTCAGTTCCATACAAAAAAATTCCAAAAAAAACAGTAAAATATGTGTATAGTCGAAACAGTACTAAGGTAGTTCCGACGTGACTTCTAGGTGAAGGCCCCGTCCAGTCTCTACTCCTTGGTGGGCGGCGACAGCCCAAGACAGGCTTAAGGCACGGCTTATACTCCTCCCTTCCCTGGCCTACAAGACGTCGCGTGATACAGGTGGAAGGGACCTGGCTTTAATGCGCCAGTGGCGAAACACCTTTTCCCTTTTTTTTTCTTTTCTTTTCTATGCCTCTTCCCCCCTCTGGAGTCAGGTGACGACACCACTGACCTGAGGCTCTCGTTTCATAACAGACTTGAATTTCGCATGTGTATAATCAGAATTTGGCATACAATCGAACTTAAACTTTGCATACAATTGATATTTTGGCGTAATTAAATTTACCGGTACACAGGAACGTATGCCCTCTCACAGTTAGTTCAAACTTTGTGCGGCATTCACGCCCCCAACTACATACACCCCTGAATCGCCTACCCCGCTACACATATGCTCTGAAACCTGGATCCTTCTCCTCCTGTTGTCGGCTGCTTCGATGTTGGAGTATCCTACGTGCTCTTTGTTGAGGGTGGGAGCGCTCTGCGTCCACGCCTTCAGTGGCAATAATCGCGGAAATGTGGTGCGCAGTAGTGGTGGTTCGTTCGTGGTACATACAGGATTTCGTACCTGTTAAGTTGGTGGCGGCGGCCTCAGTCGTAGAAATAATATGGTGCTCTAGGGAGGCGTTCATGCGTCTGCTCGAGCGCGTGCTCACACGCTACCGCCCCCTAAAATTGTTGGCGTGGCGACCACTGCCTAGCTGACGGACTAGCACAATACTATCCTGTCAATAATGCCTTCGTTATTTGGATTTTCTCTGTCTGCAGAATGTCTACTTACCCTCTGTTAATTTCTCCTTATTCCTTATTCGCTTAATTGCGATTCAGGAATAATAATCCGAATTTCTTCCAGTTTGTTTGCTGCCCCGTTTGGTCAGGGGTGTATTCGTGATCTTCTATCCTTCATTCATGACATGACACGAGAGCGATGCTGCCAGATGGTATGTTGTCTCGGCCCCATAGGGTGACCGCAACAAGAGTTTATTTTAATTTTACGTGTGATTGATTTCGGGAATGTTGATTTAAACAGATATAATGTTAAGTTAATATTTCGCGGCTGCAAACATGGTTTCTGTTTATTTTTACATGAGCAGTTGTCAGTAGTGTTAAAGCAAATTGTAAGTTTAAGAATTTAAGTGTTAAATTTGCCTGTAAATAGTGTCAAAAAAAGCTTCAACGTTATCTCTGATTGTTTCAACCAGAGGCTTCTTTCATATAAATACAAGTCTTGTAGTACAAGTGAATTTGTTCCGAAAAATGTATGTTTTCAGAAGAAGTTTGCTTGTATTACAAGACAATATGATAATCATAGGTCTATCGTTGTTTCTCTCCGACTATGGATGCCACTCCCACCCCCAGTTCTTCCAGTCCCAACTGTGGAATTAATAAATCTGTCCTCACCGAGTCCCTCAGCAGTGGAACCATCGACATCGATGGCTGCTTCAACTGTTTCTACTGTACCCTCCATAAAAAGGAACCAGGTCTCCCACAAACTTTCTACGGAATCTGAACCGCCGGCTAATAGATTGATTACTATTCCCATTAAAAAGTCGATTTTCGTGTCCAGATTCGAGAGAGAAACTAGAGAAGAGGGCCTGAAGTCGTACATCATAAATAAACTTAAATCCGACAATGTGACTATTCGTAAATTAAATTTTAATTATCCTAGAGACATTTCGTCATTTAGGATTGACGTATCCGCGCAACACTTTGAAACCGATTTAAATAACTAATTTTGCCGCCCGGTGCTTTTGTACGTGAATTTGAACATAGACGCAACGTTAATATTCCTAATCTTGATACCGTTCCTTATAACAATACGGCAGCAAAAAACTAAATATTAAATCGTTCCTTTATATATTATGTATTTAATGTAATATGTCTAAACACTAAACTAACTGATCTGTACTTGAAATCATTTAACTGTAAATACAATATCATTGCTTTTACTGAAACTTGGCTAAAGCCTCATATACTTTTAATTCGGAGGTTCTTTGAAATAATTACCAAATATGTAGAAATGACCACTTGAACAGAGTTGGAGGTGTTGTATTGCTCGCCGTACATTCTTCTATAACTTTGCTGATGTTAATCTACCTGTTATAGAAGCGACGGAATTTAAGTGTATTAGAATCCAGCTGGGAATAGGTTTTACCTATATTGCCATCTGCTATATCCCACCATCTTCTGATCCCTCGATGTACATGAATCATATTACGTTGCTAAAAGCTATCGATTCAATGTTGAAGCCCATTGATTCTAAATTGTCTTGGGTGACTTTAATCTTCTGCATATTTCATGGACCACATCTGACTATGATATTTTACCCGTTTCCTCCAAATTTTCCAGCAACGACTTTTTAGCCAAAATAACTGAACTTTGTTTTAGACATAAATATAGTCCCAAACATGTCCGGGAGGGTCCTTGATTTGGTATTTGTTGATGATGCATCAAAATTCACTCTTAGGAGCAGTGAACCTCTTACTGTACCTGAAGATCCTTACCATCCTTGCTTGGAAATAGCTTACGAATAGAAAAAAGTTCTCGAAGTTGCCTAACCACTGCATACGACTCTAGTTTTAGATTTGAATTCGCGAAGGCTAATTTTAATAAACTTAACCGAATTTTATCTACAGTAGTTTGGCCCAAATACGGTGCAGATATTGACAAAACCGTTTCGGACTTCAATACCATCATGCACGCTATTCTGGAAAGACACGTACGTAAACGTGTTTCCACTGAACTAGTCTGAATATAGTTCACCAAATAGCTGAAATCTTTAAAAAATAAAAAAATCCGGTTACTTCAAGCTGCTCAGAAAACGGGTTCACACTCTGTGTTTCGGTCAGAACATAAATATTTATATCTATTTTACACGGCCACCTCAATGCATAATTCATTTAGTTGCACATATGTATTTACATAAATACACTGTCATGTATAGCTAACACGAATGCATACACCCTCATATAGTCACTCACACATATAAGCAGCATAACACGCGTAACTGAGATTTCCATCGGATAACAAATATCCTTTGGAAAACCCCAGCACGATCTCCGGTCCGACACAACAGATCATTTTCTTGTTTTCTGTTCCATTTCAACCACGGAGGAAGAAAGTCGCTGCTGCTGTCACGCCACATCATATACCAAAGGTAAAATATTGTACTAAATTAATACACAATAAATTCATTATTGCCATCATTCTCATTATACTAATACAACTATTTTCCTTTTATTTCTTTTTCCATATCCATATATATTATACATATATTCTCCGTGCTAACACGCACCGTGCGAGAATATACATTGGTCCTGTCTCACCGAGAGAAATTTTACAAGCGACCAGAATTTGAACCTACAGTCCACAAAAAAGGCAAATCATTATCATTTTGGGCACAACAAACAAGACCTTCGAGAACTTTTAATCTCAACACTCAATACCTTCGAGATTTTTTGGGACAACACAATAAGACCTTCGAGATATTTAACAACATTTCAACAAAAACCACAACCACAACAAAGAAAGCAGCAAAAACAACGCAACAACAAAACAAGGTACGTGGTTACATATTCTAACGCACAGTGAAACTATTATTTTAAAGTGAATTGTGTTCATACGGCCTTTTGTCTATCAGCTATATCCCCCCACCCGCGGTAAGGTAAAGCTGACACAGCTTATGGTTGTTGTTGTTGTTGTTGTTGTAGCGATACCTTTGCTCCCCGAAGGTTTAGGGAGTGATCGATGTGATGGTCCTTTGCCGTTTACAGATCCGGTACGCTCCGGTAACACAGCATCATTAAGGTGCTGGCCCGACCATCTCGGGAACGATTTATATGGCCACATTAAACCTTCAGGCCAATCCGGTATTTTAGTCGCCTCTTACGACAGGCATACCTACCGCGGGTATATTCTAACCCCCTGACCCGCTGGGGTCACAGCTTATGGTAACATAGTGCAGTTTTTTCCAAGTAAATTTTCATATTTACATAGTGCAGTTTTTTCCAAGTAAATTTTCTTTTAATACTGCACTATTTTCTGGTTCACATAACCATACTTTCCTTTGGATACTTCACTTTTGTTTATTTTCAACAAAAACAACGCTACACTTTATTTTATGTGCGTAAGTACCCAACAAAAAATTCACTGGTACTTGCACGGTGACAAATAATTTTGTTTAGTGTGAATTGTGTTCATACGGCCCATAGTGGCGCCTTTTGAGTTTTTTCTTTGCAAAAATCATAACTTTTGAACCAATGAAGATATTTAAAATGCAGATGAAAGCTAATTATTTGGAGTTTTCTTGTGTGAAAGCTCAGAATATCATAGATACAGGGTGCTTCAAAAAAATTCGTCAAAATCGAAAATTTTTAGAAAAATGCAAAAACAAAATGTTTTTAGTAAAAAATAAAAAAAATAAAATGAGATTTGACGTATTTAAGCATTAAATAAGATAAACTAATGATTTTGATAAGATAGCGAGGCACTGCTCACTTATGATAAGAAGCTGTATCTAAGTAGTCACGTAATCAATAACTACCAAAATCGATAGACGTATTGTTTCTTTTAAATGGCAATACTCTTATAAAACTCAAATGTCCGTTTTTGGTGCCACAATTACAAGGTGCTTCAAAATTCATCGTAAAATTTTACATGTTTTTTTTTTTAATTTACAAGCCAAATATATATTTTATTAATAACTAAAAGTTATTGAAAGTGGTTCAATGAAATTTTATTTGAGCTAAAGATGAAACAGCCAACGAATTTTGGAAAAGGGGAGTGGCACTGCCCATTTATGCAAAAAAGTTTGATCTTACTAACCGCTTTACCAATTTGTACCAAACTCGATAGACGTATTGATTTCTATAAAAATTTAATACTCGTTTGAAGGCGAAATGCCTAAGCTTTAAAATAAATTTGATAAACTGTAGAGAAATGCAATAACTAAACTAAACTAAATTACTAAATTAATTAATTCTTTTATTTGAAAGAAAAAAATAACTTGTATATAGATATCTTATTTTTCAATAAAGTAACAAAATTGATTAGTAAATCTCTTTTTCATTGTTGTGATAAGAAGTGAGAAACTTATTTTATCTTACATAGTCATCGTCACTGGATAATATATCTAACATAGCAACTATTTCTGAGCTATACGCATCTGTAAAACCTTTTTGTGTTCTTACATACCTCATAGATGATAGACTGGATCAGAAGAGATAGCTAACATGTTGAAAAGTTTTCGTTTTGTCTAACTCGTGTTACTTCTCAGGTGTTCATACGTCTATATCTTTTTTAGTCCTTGTTCTTAGATTCTTGAGCTTCTTCCTACAATTCTCCTAATGGTAAGCACTGGTACTCCATTAAATCTTTTCCATGTGCTAAAATTTTATGTACCGTTGGTGTAAGTTTCTTCTCAGGATACTTTTGATGCAGCAACTCTGTAGTTTTAGATGCATATTCTCCAAATTTGCGTCCAATAACTGGTTCATGGCAGTTTAAACTATATAGAATTACTCCCAATCTTTTCACAATATCTCTATCAACTCCTGTTATGCGAACAGTCACTTCATCGTTTTCAAAAATTCTTCTTGAGGAGTTACCATCGTTTGTATTTCCGTATCCATACTTTGGACAGTCAACTCTAAGGCCAATCTCTTTATAGAATGCATCCTGAATTATTTTTTCCTCCTGATTTGTTTCTCCTTACATGTTGTATTGTCGTCGAAAACTTCTCCTTGTTGTGGTAGTGTATAAGCCAGCTTCAAAACAAGTTCCATACATCTTATCCTAGCATGCAAAGGAGATATTCAATACTCATAATTTAGTTCGTCAGTTATTGAATCATCAAGATTTTCAAAGTCCTTTTGGATCTTTTTACAAATTGGACATTTCATTGTAGATGTCGTATTTGTTATTAAGTTCAAAACTTTTCCATGGACCATTGTTAGAAGAAAATCATGCTTTATTGTAATGACTTCCCGTCTTCAATTTCAATTATTGTTGGTTCTAATTTGACAATTTTATTTTTTATTTCACTTACTGTAGCTTTTGTGAGTTCCGAAGACTCCTTCTCGTATTTAAATAATATCGGGCGGCACAATATAGTTGATGACGGACGTGGATTTTTCCAATATTCTGAAGCTTCATCTTTTAATCGTAATGGAACAATAGAAGCCATACACATATTACTATCTGTAATTGTTTCATCGTCTACATTTATTCTTTGTTTATATGCGCTTTGTCCTGATGATCCATCACAGCCCCACTTAGTTATCAAGGCTAGCTCCTTTGGCAGTGATTTCAACTTTTCTTCAGTAAAACTTTGAAGGAGTCGCGTAGACGTATGATGCATTTGTAGCTCAATTTCAGCTGATAATTCGGTTATTTCTTGGCTTGAGTAATTTTTTGTATCCAGGTAAAATATCGGCATTACGTTGCAATAATGACTTACACAATATAATATATTTTTTCTTCGTTAAACCGATATCTATAAACAGCGCCAAAGCTTCTTCGGGAGTGTATTTCCTAGGTAGCGCATTTGGGGGTGTGGGAAAGCTGTTTTTGATCCTCGTCAGTCGCTCTGGACTTGACACCGCAACTGCTTCTGTTATATGAGACTTCACGCTTTCTTCGTCTTTTGATATTTAATAACCAGTGCTTCTAAAAGATGAGTCGTGGCCATAGCTTTTGTGGTATCAGACAGCTTCCTTTCCTTGTGTAGGTAGAACACTCTTCTATGGGTTTTGTTGGTCTCCCTCTAGTTAGATTGGTTGACGTGCTAGGCGTTTCTTCATCCAAAAAAGTTTTGTCAGCTAGCCACTTTTCATGCTTACTTAGAAATTTTGAATTGTTACGATAGACGTCCTTCCATTTTCTTTCTATCATAATGTATTGTAAACCAGTTTTTTCTTCCAGGCCTTCCTTTTCTTTAATGCTTGTTTCACTCCCTAATTCTCTCATAATAGCCTAAACGAATTCCCTTCTTGACTTTGTAGATTTAAACACCGCAAATAGTTTTCTAGATACCTATTAGAATTGGCTTTGAGTGTATCTGACTAAATATTAAACTGTGAACTATATTTAAAAATACTATTCACTTTATTTAAGTAAACAGAATACTTAGTTCCTTAATCTCCAAAATACGAATGATAATGTGCATTTTATTATGGATAGCTTTATATACCTACTCAAATTATTAAAATGAATTTCAGGTATACAATTCGTAACTAAAAAAATGTATGTTCTTAACAAGTTCCAATAACAAAAACTACAGTACGGCCGTACTGAAGTATATATACCTGCTCAGGCGCGTATTTATGCCCAAGGTTGTTTAACTTTATTTGATGTAAAAAGTGAAGTTGCAGCTGGACGCAGATAGACTTTATGAATTTAGGTAACTGAATATTTCACAAATAACTACTGTTAATTTGACGGAGCACATATTTTAACATTTTTTTTTCCATCAAAGTTTTAAAAAGGGCCTAAAAATAGGAATTTCGAAAAACAGGTATATCCACCAACTTTTAACAAAAAAAAAAAGCAATTTTTTTTTGTTTCCATCCTAAATTAAATTGTCTTTAATTGATAAACAAGAAAACGACAACCGTCCGCCTTATTTACTCACAAAACCATTTTAAATACAGCGAAAAAGAAGAAAAATTTCAAATTTTTCCCAATGTTGCAAATTGGTCAACTTTGAGCGGCTCTACCTGGTAAACTATATATGTATTAGATTCAGCGAACGCTTTCATGATTTTTTTGATTTTTGCCATGCTTTAACGGCAGAGGCGCCACTGTGCGGCCTTTTGTCTATCAACTATATCCCCCACCCGCGGTAAGGTATAGCTGACACAGCTTAAGGTAACATAGTGCATTTTTTTTCAAGCAAATTTTCTTTTAAATTGAAACTGCACTATTTTCTTTTTCACATAACCATACTTCCATTTAGGTACTTCAGTTTTGTTAATTTTCAACAATAACAAAAACACATTGTTTTATGTGCATAAATACCCAACAAAAAATTAACTGGTACTTGTAACTATTGAATTTGTTCTTATATTTTTTTACACTTTCGCTTATTGTTCACTTTCTCATATTTTCTTGAATTTTGCCCATAAAATGACTAGAATAGCGATATATTTGTCACAATCGCTACGAAGTCTAGTTATTTTGTTAAAATATATATAAATACATTTATTCCTGTAAAATTTGGGTGGCGAACCTGCGCACATATTTAATTTACAATGAAACAAATAAAAGTTGATATTAGAAAATTTTTTCTCATTTATTACGGTATTAATTAATTTGCATTCTTGGGTCAAATAGGTGGTTGCTATTTTTTTTTGCAAATTAAATTTAAAGTACACATTGAATTGCCTTAACTTCTGTATTTATATACAAAAATGGAATCTTTCATACAAAAAGCAGAAGCTATCTTGGAATTCGAAACGGATTTCAATGATCAACCCACAGCTGACCACTCCATAATCTCCCTCAGTATTCAGCAGGGTGAATTTAAAATTATTTGGGAAAAGCTAAGGGCTGCATATGAAGAAGCTATCTCCTCAACTCAGGGGCTTCAAGCAAAAGAACTTTCTTCAATTAAAAAGAAATACAAATTGTCATACCAATCGTATGTACGATGCCTGACTGCAATGGGTAAGTTGTCTGACATGTTATCCAAGGGCACCAAGGAGACTGAAGCTCCAACCAACACACAATATGCGTCTTCCTCCGTGCGATGCAGCTGTGTTTAAGGGTGACTATTTGTCGTGGCCAACATTCCGATATATGCTCACGGCCATTTACATATCGAACAGGGACCTTGCGCCAATTGAGAAATTATTCCATCTTAATCAAAAAGCTCAAGGGGAGGCCAACGATGTTGTAAGCAATGCACCTGTTACTAATGCAGTTTTTGATATTGCCTGGAAGAGTTTAACTGAAAGGTATGAAAATAAGCGTAGTTTAGTGAAGGCTCAACTCGATACAGTCTTCGGCATAAAGCCCATATAGTCTGATTGTGGTAAATCAATAAAGGATTTACAATTAAAATTAAATAATTGTATGACAGCATTAAAGGGTCATAAATAGATCTCTGGGACGCTTTCTTTGTATACCTGTGTGCTGAAAAATTGCCCGAGAGCAGCCTCTCGCTTTGGAACAGTCTTTGAGGAACAAGACAGAGATAGCTAAATGGGAGGACATGAATAAATTTCTTTCTGACCGATTTCTTGCATTGGAAAACGTGCCTGGCCATAGAGGCAATAAGACTTCAAAAGTTTTAAGCCTCATATTACAAAACCAACTCCTGAACGCCAACAAAAAAAGGCTGACAGCTTCCAAACAAGCGTAAAGAAATTTAATTGTAAAATGTGTCACACAAATGAGCATAAACTACACAACTGCACGAAATTCCTTAAACTTTCACCTGCTCGTAGAGTCGATTTTATTAAGAGCAATAATAGCTGCCTGAATTGTTTATCGTCTGAACATACTGTGTCGAAATGTACAAGCTCATACAACTGCAGAACTTGTCATTCTCGACACAATACGCTCCTTCATATACAAAAAATTCAACAAAAGACAGCAGCGCAGGCAAAGCATTCAGATGATTATGCCCCATCAACATCAAAACAGGCAAGGGAGAGACAAAATTCAAAGTCTCGAATGTGCAATCTTGTCATGCGCATACAACCACAGGTGTACTGCTAGGCACTGCTCGTGTCAACATTAATTACAATAATACCAATTTTTCAGCTAGAGCCCTAATCTGGTTCTGAGTGATTGTTCATCACCGAACGTCTTAAACGTAGAGTTAACCTGCCATCCAAGAAAATTCGCGCTCAAGTTCCCGGTATAACTAACTCGTTCTCTGCACAGGTCATAGAGTCTTGTTCAATACAGTTGCGGTCACTAATTGACCCATTATTTCCTTTGAACACAAAAGTTCTTGTCCTCCCAAAGCTTACATGGGATTTTCCAACATGCCAGATCAGTGCGATGACCAGGCAAGCATTCCCTGATCTCGAGTTGGCAGATAAAAGATTCTTCGTCAACGAACCAGTGGATCTAGTTCTTGGAGGGGACATTTACCCTCAAATCATCTTGAACGGCTTGCAGAAGAATGTACTTGGCACGCTCTTAGCACAAGAAATTGTTTTCGGCTGGATACTTACAGGCCGTACAGGTCTTCAAGAGCAAACAAAAGAAATCGTCTCCTATTACAGTGACGTATTATTAGATAAGCAATTATTCGCCTTTTGGGAACTCGAAGAAATCCCAAAGAAAAAACGCCCAAATCCAGACGAACAACAATGCGATGAGTTGTATAGAAATACAACCACAAAGGATAATACAGGGAAATATACAGTCTCACTACCATTTAAACGGGAATTTCCATCAAACATCTCTCTAGGACCATCTCTTAAAAGAGCATGCTTTCAGTTCTTCCGGAACGAGACACGCCTCGCAAAAAATCCTACCCTACAAACGGAGTACAATCGAGTTGTGACCGAATACGAGGAATTAGGACATATGTCAAGGATCAACAGGATCGTGCCACCAGACTCCTCTGACCATTATTTCCTACCTCATCACGCCGTCATCAAGGATGGAAGTACCTCCACGAAAGTTCGCGTTGTTTTTAACGCATCTAGTCCGACCGCAAATGGAGTAAGTCTGAACGACGTTTTGTATACAGGTCCTACGCTACAAGCTGACCTAACTATTCTTATACTTCGCTGGAGACTTTACAAATATGTCTTCAACAGCGATATCGAGAAAATGTACCGACAATTTATGGTGCAACCTAACCAAAATGGCGGCCACCGTGGTGTGATGGTAGCGTACTCCGCCTACCACACCGTACGGCCTGGGTTCGCACCCCGTGCAAAGCAACGTCAAAATTTTAGAAATAAGGTTTTTCAATTAGAAGAAAATTTTTCTAAGCGGGGTCGCCCCTCAGCAGTGTTTGGCAAGCGCTCCGAGTGTATTTCTACCATGAAAGGCTCTCAGTGAAAACTCATCTGCCTTGCAGATGCCGTTCGGAGTCGGCATAGAACATGTAGGTCCCGTCCGGCCAATTTGTAGGGAAAATCAAGAGGAGCACGACGCAAATTGGAAGAGAAGCTCGGCCTAAGATCTCTTTGGAGGTTATCGCGCCTTATATTTATTTATTTTTATAACCAAACCAAATACCACCGCATAGTATTCCGTACTAGCTCTGAAAGCCTTATCATCCTTTACGAACTAAAGACTGTGACATTCGGGGATAACTGTGCTCCTTATCTAGCAATAAGGACACTTTTACAATTGGCAGAGGACGTCGAAGACGCCTTTTTAATTGCATCCACAATACTAGGAGAATACATGTATGTGGATGATATTCTTGCTGGTGGACACTGCATCCAATCTGCAATTACTGCCAGAGATCAAATATCTAAAGCATTGCAATCAGCCGGCTTTCCACTACGAAAGTAAACAGCCAATTCCGACCATTTACTAAAGGATATCCCTAAACAACATCTCCTTAACAAAGATTTCCTGGAATTCGAAGACGCAAGTTCAGTGAAGGCATTAGGAATCAGGTGGAATGCACACAATGGTGAGTTTTACTTCATCGCAAAACCAATGGAAAATGGCGACAATTTAACAAAAATAGCGATCCTATCGGCAATCGCTAAACTGTTCGACCCATTAGGATGGCTTGCACCAATAATAGTGGTGCCAAAATAATCATGCAAAACATTTGGCTTGAAGGTACAAAATGGGATGAAGATGTGTCACCAACTACTACGGAACGTTGGAACACCTTTATGGAAAAGTATCATGCAATTAATAAAATTCGAATACCGCGATGGACTCACTTTTCGCCGCACAACAAAGTGGAAATTAACGGATTTTGTGACGCATCAGAGAAAGCATATGCCGCGGCGGTATACCTGCGGGTGGAAAACTAAGACCAAGTTCTGACCAATTTGCTATTGGCAAAAACAAAAGTAGCTTCGGTAAAAACTATCTCGCTTCCCCGGCTGGAATTATGCGGAGCCGTACTACTCTCCGAAATGGAAACAATTCTAAAAAATCTCAACTTAGGGAATCCAAAAACCGGCTTATTGACCGATTCAATGATTGTACTGGCATGGATACGAAAACACCCTTATTCGTGGTCAACTTTCGTAGCGCACCGTATTACGAAAATCGTCGAAAAGGTTGGAAAGGATAACTGGCGCCATGTGGATTCGGGATAAAATCCAGCCGACATGGCTAGCAGAAGACTTCCAGCACACGAACTGGTCAACAATTCGCTGTGGTGGCAGGGACCTTCTTGGTTACAAGAAGACATCTCAAAATGGCCTACACAAGATACAAATTACAACACGGTGATAGAGAAAAAAGGGTGCAAGCTCATACAATCACGACCAAAATGAATTGTGAAATTCTGGATAGATTTTCGAATCTACCTGGAGCTTTGAGGGTGATATCTTATGTCTTGAGACTCTTCTCGAAAGAACTCATCCAAAGACAAAAGATTCCTTTAAGAAATCCTCGTGTCTGGTTTCATCAGATTAAATACAAACTACGACACAACGTTTATTGAGATTATCTCAACTGCAATTTTATACTACAGAATGCAAAAATCTCAAATCACGTAAACCGGTCGATTCCAAAAGCGAAGTGCTCCCTCTTGACCCTTTTTTAGACAAGTATGGCATTATAAGGACCGGTGGTCGCATCCGCGCTGCTATAGACCTACCATACTATGAACGCCATCCTATAATCCTACCTAACACATGCAAATTGTCTTGCCTTTTAGTTCAGTTTATCCATGAAATCTCTTTACATGGAGAAAATCAACTAATGTTTAGGCTTATTAGGACCCAATACTGGATTCCTAGGGTTAAAAATATGATAAAATCCATCATTCACAATTGCAAGGTCTGCAGAGTCTATAAAAAACGTGTACGAACCCAACTTATGGGTAACCTTCCCAAGGAACGTACCACATTTTCCCAACCATTTAGTAATTCAGGGGTAGATTTTGCAGGACCATTCGACATAAAAAGTTATAGAGGTAGAGGGTGTCGAATTTCGAAACGTTATGTCTGTCTGTTTGTCTGCTTTACTACAAAAGCCATACATTTGGAAGCCACAACCGACCTTAGCACCCAATCCTTTCTCGCGGCATTTTCCAGATTTATCGCCAGGCGAGGATGTCCGAAAAATATATATTCCGACAATGGGACTAACTTCCCACAACTAATCCTCACGTTCACTTAGATCTGAGTTTAGGGCATTTATAGCTGATTCGCGTGATAACGCATTGTCTAAATATGCTCATCAACTTCTGCAATGGCATTTCATCCCTCCTGCTTCTCCTCATATGGGAGGTCTGTGAGAAGCAGGAGTAACAAGTTTCAAAAGCCACTTTCGAAAAGTGGCAGGTAGGGATAAATATACCTTTGAGGAATTCACAACCCTATCGAATAAAGGCTTGCCTTAACTCGCGACCATTAAGTCCAGCGTCGAACGAAACGACCGACTTAGAACCCTTAACCCTTGCATCAAACCTTTTGCAAAAGATGGAAAAGAGAATATCTCTTAGAAATGCAAAAGCGGGTTAAATGGAAACACCCGAACGCCAACATTAAATTAGGTGATCTCGTCGTCTTGAAGGAAGACAATCTCCCTTCAAATGAATGGAGGCTGGGACGAGTAGTCAAACTACACCTCGGATCAGACGACCTTATTAGAGTAGTCGAGACCGCGACTGAAAAAGGTCAAATCACCAGGCCTTTGGCCAAACTGGTCTTTATTCCCATTGAGACAAGTGGAGAAATATCCACTGAAGGTCAAGCCGAATCTTAAATTTAAGACATTCCACTTCGTCAAAATAGGTAATGCCACTTCTAAATATCTATAAAATACATAAACTAACCACCAAACTAACTACATGCACATTACCACGCACAAATGTTCGGTAGCCGCAGGGAAATACATTCATTTAGTTATTTGGGTTTTCTTCTTTGTCTCAAAATCCGTCTCAGTCATCTGTTCCTAAATATAAAACGGTTTAATATTGTTTCAGACAAATAACAGACCAACTACAATAACTTGACAAAGCTTTGGTTAACACAACCTGCATAATTCATTACCACGTTAATTTCTCATGTTAAGTCAAGTTGGTGTAATTGGACTAACTACATAAGAAACCTAAACCGCAAAAAAAAAAAAATCATATTATACCCATTCGCATGCGGGTATAATTAGTAGGTATCAAACCGATATCATTAAAACTACTCAATAAGAGTACAAATAATGCCTTGCATTCAGTTTTATACAATGATTCTAAACCATTGCATTGAAAAATTAGTGTAGTGTAATTTTACAATACACTAACGAAAAATACAAATGTGCATTTACCACGTCAATGGAACTAAACAAAATCCATACTCGTAATAGGTGCACTTCCCTTTTCCAATATTAATAACATTTTTTTAAGTTAAATTGCTTTCTCTTATTTCTCATGGTAACTCACATCATCTTTTGTTGGGTATTATGAGACAAGAAAAACACTACAAAAACAAAATTGAAATCAACTTTACAAAGACCCACTTATCTTCAATACTGATCGCTTCTGCGATCATTTCTGGCTTTTCTAACCCACAAACTATACAGAAGCCAAAATTCACACATTTAAAATACATCTTACAGGTTTCCGGGACATAGGTGGCACATTTTCCTGGTTTATTGGCTTCTTCCTCAAAACCTCAAGCAATTGTTTTTGGGGTGGTTCATTAATGCAGTGTGCAATTATGTGTGCACTAACGAGCATTTCATATCAAAATGCATAATCTGAAAAAATAGAAGAAAACAAGAAGTTATTAGAATGATTAATTTAACACAAATTATAAAATTTTACAACTTGTTCACTTACCATCATCATGTTTATTATGTAATGACATTCTTCTTCCATTTGTCATTCTTTCATTCTCTTTCACTTAACACTTCAATTTCGCCGTGCGGTGTTGCCATATCAGTAAAATAAATGAACACCAATTTTCGGTATGCGTGTTCCCGAGGCGCATCACAGGAATCATTTTTTTTCATCAATATTCAAAATTAAATGTGTCATGTATATTTTACTGAATCTTTTGTAAAGATAACCCCGAATGGCATATGAAATATGGAAAACGCGTAAAGTTAAGAATGACTTACAATTAAAAATTATTTTGCAAGAGTTTTTGTCGAATACTACAAAAACTACCCTGAAATGCGAAACTTTTCTTGGGTGGCAGGAATTTTGTGACAAAAGTAGTCACAAAAATCTTGTGACAAAAGTAGTCAAAAATAAAAATAAAGCTACAAACTTTCGATCATATTCGAAATACACATTTTTCGGTCGTAGTCCAAATTACAAGTTTTCGGCCTTAGCACAGAAAGGGGAGTTGCCATCCACATAAAGGCATGTTAAGAGGGTCAATATAACTTTACAGAATAACTCAAAATTATTAAAGCGTTCGCCACCCAACCAATATTCATTTTAAAATAAAATATTTTATTAAAATTAAAACCAAAAATAACAATATAAATGCAATCTGGCACGGAGGCCCGTCCTTTCCGTCTGGATATAACCTTAAATCTCATAAAGTTAAAATCTGGAACGGAGACTTGGCCTCTTTGTCCATATGGAAAATAATCTTACAATCGTCGAAATCTGGAACGGAGACATGTCCTCCATACATGTCGTCCAGACTACGAAAAACTCGAAATCCAAACGAGGTTTATGCTAATAAAGTGCGTTGAATTGTAACCCGTTCTTGTTTTCAGCTTTAATATGTTGCTTCTTTTCTTCCTACAGCGGCCTCTATTATCGATGAAGTACGGGTGCGATCAGCCAACACATATTTTTTCAAAATAAACAAAAAATTAAATCTAGTTTTTAAGTACTACTGTGCGTGACAGCTGAAGCATGGAATTCCTCCCACAGATTTTGCTTACCGCAAGGGGGCCGGCATGTTTAGGTCAGAACCTAAATATTTATATCTATTTTACACGGCCACCCCAATGCATAATTCATTTAGTTGCACATATGTATTTACATAAATACACTGTCATGTATTGCTAACACGCATGCATACACCCTCATATAGTCACTCACATATATAAGCAGCATAACACGGGTAACTGAGTTTTCCATCGGATAACAAATATCCTTTGGAAAACCCCCGCACGATCTCCGGTCCGACACAACGGAGATCATTTTCTTGTTTTCTGTTCCATTTCAACCACGGAGGAAGAAAGTCGCTGCTGCTGTCACGCCACATCATATACCAAAGGTAAAATATTGTACTAAATTAATACAAAATAAATTCATTATTGCCATCATTCTCATTATACTAATACAACTATTTGCCTTTTATTTCCTTTTCCATATCCATATATATATATTCTCCGTGCTACCACGCACCGTGCGAGAATATACACTCTGACTACTTGAAGTACTCTATATTGCGTCATAAATATTTTGAATTAAACAAAAAGTGTTACAATATTGAAAAAGAAAATAACTTGCAATCCGAAAGCTTTCTATGATTTCGTAAACTCTAAACGTAGGGTTAAAGGGTTTCCTTCTGGTATGAAATACTGTGATGATTTCTCTAGCGACGATCAAGATATTGCCAACTTCTTTGCACAATTTTTCATTTCCAACTATACCCGTATCAACTTAAATCAGTTAACGCAATTAATATTACAGCAATATCTCCTGAGAAGGTTTTTTCACATTTAACGTCTTTGAAGGAATCTTACGGTCCTGACCTTATTCCCACATGTTTTCTTAAAAAATGCGCTGCACATATTTATCAGCCCCTAACTGACTTATTCAATATGTTCCAAAAACACGGTGTTTTTCGTGCTGCTTGGAAGGAATCTTTTCTTATACCCCTTCATAAAAACGGCAGTAGGTCATGTGTAGAAAATTATCGAGGAATTGCAAAATTATCTGCCATCCCAAAGATATTTGAAGCCATTGTTACTAATCACCTAATATTTTCCATTTCTACGTTGATTACAGACTCACAGCACGGGTTCTGTAAAGGCAAATCTACCATTGCCAACCTACTTGAATTCATAACTCATGTTTCTAATGGATTTAGAGAAAACCTTTACACCGATGTTATATACACTGTCTTCAGTAAAGCATTTGATAAAGTTTCCCACTCCTTGCTTGTCCACAAGCTTGATTGACTTGGCTTCCAACCTGGTCTCACCCAGTGGATCTCTTCGTATCTCTGCAGTAGAACGCAAAAAGTAATTTTTAAAAATATTCTTTCAAATATTATTAATGTTCCCTCTGGCGTCCCACAGGGCAGTCATCTCGGTCCAATTCTGTTGTTGTTGTTGTTGTTGTTGTAGCGATAAGGTTGTTCCCCGAAGGCTTTGGGGAGTGTTATCGATGTAATGGTCCTTTGCCGGATACAGATCCGGGACGCTCCGGTACCACAGCAACATTAAGGTCCTAGCCCGACCATCTCGGGAACGATTCATGTGGCCACATTAAACCTTCAGGCCATCCCCTCCTCCCCCACCCCCAGGTTCCATGAGGAGCTTGGGTCGCCAGAGCCTCGTCTGTTAGTGAAACAGGATTCGCCGCGCATAGGTGAGGTTGACAATTGTGTTTGGAGAAGCTATATATTGCGCTGGCAACCTGAGGGGTTGCGCTACACAGCCCCTCGAATCTGGTATTTTAGTCGCCTCTTACGACAGGCATACCTACCGCGAAAATATTCTGACCCCCTAACCCACTGGGGTGTCCAATTCTGTTCTTGTTATTTAATGATATCTGTACCACAATAAAATATTTCAAAATTTACTGTCAAAAGGGCTAGAGGTGTTCTCATTCGTGAAACGATGGTCTAAAGAATTTAGTGACCCTTATGTAACTAAAGCCCTTTTAATCACATTAGTTAGACCGATACTGGAGTACGGATTAATAGTTTGGAATCCGCGATATCAAGTTCATGCAGATAGACTAGAGTCAATACAGAAGCAATTTTGACTTTTTTCTATAAGGAATTTTCATTGGTACTCTGAGTATAATCTTCCACCTTATACTAGTCGGTTAAAGCTTATCAATATTCCAACTCTCACAAGTCGTAGAGAAATGCTAGGCGTATTATTCATGGATAAACTACTGAATGGACTAACAGAACTAATTTTGAATTAAATGAACCTTTTCGGTGGCTGTGTCATGATTTTTACTCCCATTCGAGCCCGTTTGATATAGCAGATTCACGTTTTACTATAAAGAAAACTGTCCTATCCTGTCTTAACTCGTAACAAAAAAAAAAAAAATCTTAATTAAATAAAATTTTTATATAAAATGTTCACTTATTTAACAATGTAGTATATGGGCGATTCTCCGCAAACTCTCAGTTTTGTGTCGCTTGGCGATTTCTAATACTCATTAAGCAGTATCAATGAACTATGGACGCTAAATGTTGAAAAGTGACTTTATTCAAATAGTTTAGGATAAATTGTTGTATCATATTAAAATTTTATCAAGATTTCATTGGCAATACCATACGAATGTCACAACCGTGGCATGTCGCCAACTTCAATTCTTGAATGATTTAATTTGGTTCAGACTCAAATCGCTAATAATGGGAATAATAGTTCTTATTTATAGCAAATACGTTATTCACTGATAAATATTTCACATTTCTGAGTTGCTGGTATTAATTTCTCGATTCCTAACTCTACTTTGAAAAGTGTCGATTAGGTTTGAAAAAAATAATGTCGTCCAATTGTTTATGCGAGTATTTCTACAGTGCGAGCTTGCCTGCACCATGTAGGGGTCAGTTTCAATCAGCAGGCGTCACTGAAAGTTTTTTTTTTGTTAATATTGCGTTCTTAATCACACCGGTCTTTTTTTTATATATAATCGAAAACCAAAAACGGTATGTTTCGAAAATGCACGTCACAACCGTGGCACCTGCCACTCGGAAAGGGTACATTCTGTGTACTGCAATTTACGGGTTTTTCAACACGTTCGCTAACACAACCTTCAACCTTCTTTTAGCTTGAATTGCATTTTTGTAATGTACAGTTATTCATTGAAATGTCATAACCGTGGCGCGCTTCAAATATCACAACCGTGGCAGGTTGCCTACTTTTGTGGAAAATGTCACAATTTCGTGAGGTTTTGATGTATAACTCAGTGTTAATATCAATTGAAATTATAATCTTTCTGATGATAAAGACAGAAATATATTCCCGAAATATTAGAGCAGTCGAAATATTTGAATATTGTTACTCTAGTTCTAAATGATTGTTTAGTATCTTGGCAAATCTCGTAAGATAATTTAAGCTGAGAAGTAAATAAACTAATTGTTTATGGCTGATATTGCTTTGCTTGTAAAATTGAAATCGAACGCTTCAATAATTAACAATAGATAATTTTCTATCGTTGTACATATGTACACGCATATGTATGAATGTATATGCATGCATATGTACATATGATACTCATAACTTCATGTACTCATTTGCTTATTGATCAAAATCATCAGGATCGAAAAAAAATTTGTATTATTTCCACCTGTTATGTATAATACTCAGCTGATGATATTTATTCTGTAGCTGAGCAGTTTTAGATCTCAACGTTTAACAAACCTGCGCCTATCAACAACTCGGCAAAAAGAACTTAGATGCTTTGTGAAACGTGCCCCTGATATATTGAATATTTTACATGTGGGTATTTTCGGCAATGTTGTTTTAAACAGATTCAATGTTAAGTTAGAGCTTTTCTATAGTTAAAAATGTTTGCCAACATAGTTTTTGTATACCTTAACATGAGCTCTTGTCAGTTCTACAGGTTATTACTGCATTTTATTTGAAAACGTATACGTGATCGTGATACGGGCGGCCACCTGGTGTGATGGTAGCGTGCTCCGCCTACCACACCGTATGCCCTGGGTTCGAACCCTGGGCAAAGCAACATCAAAATTTTAGAAATAAGGTTTTTCAATTAAAAAAAAGAAAATTTTTCTAAGCGGGGTCGCCCTCGGCAGTGTTTGGCAAGCGCTCCGAGTGTATTTGTGCCATGAAAAGCTCTCAGTGAAAACTCACCTGCCTTGCAGATGCCGTTCGGAGTCTGCATAAAACATGTAGGTCCCGTCCGGCCAATTTGCAGGAAAAATCAAGAGGAGCACGACGCAAATTGGAAGAGAAGCTCGGCCTTAGATCTCTTCGGAGGTTATCGCGCCTTACATTTATTTTTTTTTTATACGTGATCGTGCATTAATTTTTTTTTTTGGCTTTGACATTCAACTTGAATTTTTAAGATCTTGAACCACCCTAATGTACACTGCTATAAGACTCAAACAAAATTAATTTTACCCTTAACGAGTAGCCTATAAACAGAATGTCTCAATTGTGTTGTTAGTGTAGAAATGGGATAAACTGAATTAAGCAAGAAAACAAATACAAGCAGGATAGCCTATTGGTTAAGGCAACTGCAGTTTCACTGTGTGATTCGCGGTTCGAATCTCGGTGAAACCTTTGATAACATTACGAAATTGCCTGATGATGATTACGTGGCGGTTTTTGAAATGGTACCATCGCAATATGCCATTAAATGTTTCTTTCTTTCTTTTCAGTGACTCTTAGAAAAACATAATAATTGAATATTCAATTATTATAAGCCGGTGTTAAGCTCAAGAATTATTAAATAATAAACGAAAATAACATAAGTAAATAAGAATTGTATATAGAAAAACGGTAGTACATGCTTAAATAGAAATAATATAAATATAGTTTAAAAAAAAAACTAAAAAACCCACATGGTGCCGTTTTAGTATCTACAATCTACTTATATATTTGGTGTTGAAAGCACCGAAGCACAGAGGTTCGTGCATCCGCTATTAAGCACAACTCGTTTTGTAGCGAGTTATTTAACCACTTCTATAATTGCCACTAGATGGGTTTAATTCTCCTTTGCCCGTCTAGTCTAGAGAGTTACAAAAAGCATACACAAAAGTGAACCTAATATAAGCGTGTAAAAAAAAGCAAATATATTTACTGTAGTTCCCTTTTAACCTCCTGGTGATCGTCACGAGCGTTCTGGTATAAAATAATAAAAAAACACTTTCGCTGATTCTCTGATAGTTAACAATATTTAAAGACAGAAAATCGAAATAGTGAAAGAAATCAGATTCCTTACAGTTGGATTCTTATGTGCCACGCATCGGAACACGGTTAGACAGACTCGGAGATTATATTATGAAGCCATATCAGAAAGGGGTCTAATATCTCCCAAATTTTTCAAATCCATTCCATTTTCAAAGGTACCACCGTGCCGAGATCATTCGGCAAAGCCCCCGGAAAAATGCCATTAAATTAAGTGGTTTGGGTCGAGCCTACGCAGGGTGTGAAGTTCGCGCAATGTATAGCCTCTCACACATCAAGACCGTACTTCACGACTATACTGCCCCATTTAGCGGGCTGTTTTGGCGCATTGGGGCACTGAAGTACACGAGAGGTTCATCAATGCCGCGTCCTTCAAGGCTTAATACCGAAATGTGGTGACTAGTCGTGGCCTTCTAGAGGTTACACTTTTTTTATACAGAAATCTACGAATCTAGACCTGAAGGGTGCTGTAATGTGCCCTTAGAATTAGTCACGCTTTCACTATATGCATTTTTTCATTACATATTTACACGCATGCAGACCTCACACGTTAAGAACTATTAATATCATATAGCTGAGCAAACACTTATGAATTGACTACAAATATTTGTTTATATAGGTCAATTAGTCACTGTGACGTTGACCATATACACACATGTGTACTCAAGTACCAAAATAGGGTCAAGCCAATATGCTGAGTTTACATACAGTAAATATGTACATTTTAGTTCATAAGTATTAGTGTAAATAGGTATAAGTAGAATAAGAATATTTTGTATAAAAAGAGAAGCATTTTCAAAATAAAGCAGAATCACAAAAATCACTTTGACTGATCCAACGCTTAAACATCAACACCGTATTAATTATATTATATGGCGATCCTGCGAGTCTAGATCAAAAATAGCAAAACTGCTGAAGATCTAGCTGATCAGAGACCTGCCAAGTTTTTTTTTTTTTTTAAAAAAGGGATATAAAAACTAATGGCCACAGGCCACAATTACAACGTAAAGGATCAATCCACAACCAGTTCAGCGCTAAGTACGCAAATATTCATTTTAAAGACGAGCACAGTTAAAGTATAAACATGCAAGACAAGCAGTGCAGTGCAGATCCGTCTCCAGGAGACATGAATGGCAGCATGAACAAAGCATAAAACAGAGTGGAATAAGGAAATCAACAACAAACATAATGACTGGCAGCAAACGAAGTGGAGTATGATATTGACTGTTGTTAGTTGTAAATAGGTATGTTTAGAAAAAATTTGGCAGTCCAACGAACGCCTAACCAACGACAGAATTTTTCAATTTCTGCTTAAGAATATTCAAAATTTGTTTCCCCAGATAGGATAAATAAAAATAACAAACAAAAATTAAAATAATCAACAAAACACTTATGAGGTGGGTTTTGTCAAAGGCTGGGGTAACACTCAGTCAATCCAGAGTCGAGTAAAGGTCCCACAAACCCCTACTGAATAAATACACGATATTTATGTGTTACGAACGCACGCACACACGGCTGGGGATATTAGGCGGACAGCAGCTTTCCGTACAAAGATGGAGGCGGTGGCTAATAGGCGTAGTAGTAGCGGAGGGGTCGGTACGGTGGTTTAGCGGCGGTGCAGTGGCGGGCGGGATGGTACGGTTGTCCGGGAGCAGCGGCGGGATCAGCGCGGCGGCCGGACGGCGGACAGTATTAGCGGACGGATTGGTACAGTAGTATGAGCGCGGTGGCTGGAAGGCGGACAGTATTAGCGGACGGATGGGTGTAGCGGTATAGACGAAGTGACGGCACCAGCGAACTGGAGGGACGGTGATGCAGCGGCTTAACGGCGGTAGGATGTCGAACGGCCAACGGTCGTCGTAGCAACGGCGTGACGGATGCAGCGGCTTAACGGCGGTAGGATGTCGAACGGCCAACGGTCGTCGTAGCAGCGGCGTGACGGATGCAGCGGCTTAACGGCGGTAGGATGGCGAACGGCCAACGGTCGTCGTAGCAGCGGCGGGACGGATACAGCGGCTCAACGGCGGTAGGATGGCGAACGGCCAACGGTCGTCGTAGCAGCGGCGGCACCAGAGGGGCGACGGCAGCGGCGGTGGGCTACGGAGCGCGTACCAGGGCAGAGAGAGAGAGAGAGAAAATAGGCCGGCGACGGGGTTTACCTGGACAGCGGCTGCGTGTTCCGGGCGGGGTCGGATAGGCGTACCAACGGGCTGGTATTGGTCGGTCGGCTGCAACGGGATCCGTCTAGTCGCTCTTCTTCGGCAGCTGTGGTAGTCGCGGGGTCAGTCACCTGCGGAAGAGACTGCGAGGACTCGTTAGTGCTGGTTTCACTGCTGGACACCCCCGTCTCCCTAGTTGCACGCTTATAGAAGGTGCGTAAGAGGGGCGGGGCTGTACCAGCCGATACACCGTGGATCGATCCGTGCGCGGAGGGGAAGTGCACCCTAACGGCACAGCGGTAGCCCCTTATGCGCACGCATCGACTCACGGCCGAACCCAGAGTTGAGGGGGAGGGGGGGTATAGTCATTAAGGCGTCGGGCCGCTCAACACCCAGGGGGGCGACGGGTGGCAATAGCACAAAGGCATCCGCCCCGCTCGTCCTTACCCGGGTGAAGGGTGACCCGTGCCATGACGGCTCCCCTTCCACTCAACTAGCCGAAGCCAGAGCTGAGGGGGAGGGGGTTATGTAGTCTTTAGGGCGTCGGGCCGCTCAACACCCAGGGGGGGCGACGGGTGGCAATAGCACAAAGGCATCCGCCCCGCTCGTCCTTACCTGGGTGAAGGGAGACCCGCGCCATGACAGCGCCCCTTCCACTCAGCTGGCCGAAGCCAGAGCTGAGGGGGAGGGGTGACATAGTCATCAAGGCGTCGGGCCGCTCAATACCCAGGGGGGCGGCGGGTGGCAATAGCACAAAGGCATCCGCCCCGCTCGTCCTTACCTGGGTGAAGGGTGACCCGCGCCATGACAGCGCCCCTTCCACTCAGCTGGCTAGCAGGAGTGGCAATTTTGTCTTTAAAAGGACAACCACTCCCGCTGGCTCACCTGCGAGGACTGAATTGCAAAAATGCAAATTCAGTGTTTATATGGGTGGTGACACAAACTGGTTGAGAATTCAACGCTCCGTTATTGTGTTTTTCATTGGTTTGCTATTTTAGTGGTTGTTGGCTACGGTATAAAATAATAAGTACAAGTGGTTTTTAGCCATGCTATAGAAAAATGAGTACAGGGAGGTTCAGGTTTAAGTGAATAAGGAAATTCAGGGGGTGGTTACGTTATTGTAACGCTACGTTACACACTGTAAGCTATAACTGTCTATCTGTTATGCCAGACATAACCGAAGAGGAATTCCACGCGACATTTAAAAGGTGCGAGGAATTACTGAAAAGTCATATAAAGACCACTGAAGAGGTTCCCCTTACCCCTACAGCTACGAACCATGGTCCAAAACCGTTAACCATAGAGGAATATCGGCGGCGGAACAAGTTGAACAAAAAATAAGAGCCTAAAATACCTGCCCTGGTTAAAAAACAACGACAAAAACGGGGAGGCAAAAAGTACCAAAAAAGAAAAAAGATAGCTGCAGCTTACAAACTATTAAATTTTGCCATTACTATGGAAGAAAAATCAAAACTAAGAAAAGAAATTAAAGAGTTAAGGAGTACCAAGTAAATATACATAATAAAAATTAGAAATGTTTTAAATAAAATATAAGAAATAAACTTTTAAATATGTTAAAAAAAATTGTAAATGAAAAATTTTAAACAAAAATGTTTTGAATAAATATTTTTAGAAATAAATTTTTTAAATTATTACAACTTTAACTAAATAAGGTCGTAAGTAAAATGGAATGCATAGGATAAAGAATAAAATCAAAAATTTTATTAAAAATTAGGTTTAGTCTCTCCCAGAAACAGGAGAGTAATTATAGAGAATCTCAAAATGTCTTGGTGGACAAAGTTAAAACACGGTATCATGATAGCGATAGCCGGATATGAAGTAGGAAAAGGAAACTCTGAAACATCAGAGAACAGGATAGTCAAATATGAGCCACCAGTAGAAGCAGATACGAAAAATGTTCCAAATATTCCAGATGTTTGGGTAGCAGCCCTAATTTGCGTATTCATGCTATTGTTTATTACAATAGCTATGATGCTCAAGAATTATATGAAGCATAAATATAGGCAATTAAAACCCATTCAGGATCGAATCTAAGAAACTTAATTTTTAGTACTCTATGATTTAAGGCTTTTACCCTACTATTTAAACTGAATCTGAGTGTGAGGAAGAGCAACAAACAATTGAAAATAAACCCTTAAACAATAACCCTCAAAATGCCTTAATCGACAGTAAAGGAAGCTTAGTTAGCAATGTCCAAAAGCGATAGCAAATCAAGAATTTGCATAATTTATTTGAATGCTCCTGATATCATTGAAGACAAAGATAATCAGGAAGCTTCACAATAGTAGGTTCTATGGAAGTTATCAAAATAACAACTATGAAGGCTGTCAAAGTAGAAAATTTAGACCTACAGCCCTGATGAAAAAATAATTTTTCACAAGTATTGCTTGATTAAAAAAGGATGTCGGTGGAAGTATGCAAAATACTAAAATACTAAGAAACCAGCCATAATAACAACAAAAATGAAGAAAAGTCACAAGAGAACCTATATGTATATAAAGCGCTATATAAATGTGTAATAATAAGACTAGTCGCGCTCGTTTTCATCCCAAAAGGATAGAAAAATGGTGGCGTAAGAAATACGAGCAACCTGATTGTTAGGATAAGATTGACTTAGGACATTTGCTTATCAGGCTGTACACATGCTGTACAAATGCCGGCAATCTAGGCCTTGAAAAATAAGTCAAAACACAGTTGTCCCGAGGGAAAAATTGGTGAAGAATAATAATGAATACTGCAGTAGGCAAATTTAAAAATAAAATAGGTACCCAAGTTCTCAAAGCTAAAACAATAGCATTAACCCTAGAAGTTATGCAGGTGACAAAAATCGAAAAAAAAAATATAAATTTAAATAATTCTTCATAAATATCATGACGATTCTGTCTTGGTGGCCGCCGCAGAATTCGCATGAAACACTTAAGAAAAAAGTATCGCTGGAAAACATGAAAATCTAAAGTTATACTTAATTACGAAAATTTTCGCATCCACTGTACCTTCCTTTTACCAATTACTTGAACTACTACTACCACTATAAACTACCATGCTCTTCCATCAACTACATCTTCTCAAGTTTCTGTATAATTAATTACAGATTTCTTATGTTATATATTCTTAGTTTAGTAAAACTCAACCAATATGAAATAACAATGAAAAGCGTTGTTTAATAGAAATAGTTAAAGTAAGGAAATATAAATCATTTATCTTTACTACTTTTTAGAAATATAAATATAAGTTTGGCCGGTTTCGCTTAGGAAAACCTCGGCCTTTTAGAGAGGTCATAATTTTAGATAATAGGACCTGTATACCTGGAGAATTTAGATAAAAGACATGTGGGGGGGGGGGGGGGGCTTATGCAAAATATCAATAGAAAAAATATTTTACATTAATCCCCATAGACGAAAGATATTGATAAGAACAAAAATTTTACATTAATACCACATAGAATAGGAAATATCGATAGGACCAATAAAGAAAAGGAAATAATGATTGATGTATATTGGAACCATTTTTCTGAAAAGAGAAAGAAAATCGCCACTGATGATGGCACAATGCCGAAACTGGTTTTTCTCAAAACCAAATTTGACAAGGGATGACGGAAAATTGTTCCAATATACATCATTTATCCACCCTGTCGGAATATCAACCAAACGAAATAATGATTCATAAAAATAGGCTTAAACCAATATAAAACCTTTAGTAATAACCTAAATAACTTAACAACAAAAAAAAACAATCTCACTATAAGCATTCTAATTTACTCACAATTATCACCAAGCAAAAAAGAAAAAAAGAAAAAAAAAACAAGAAACAAATGTTAACTCAATATGTAGACCTGCAAAGAATAGAAAAAATCATGATATGTCCAAATATAAGGAATGAAAACAAAAGTCAGCATAATAGGTACACATGTAAAATAAATATAAACAAATAAAAACAAAAAATCACATAAACAAACAAACTCATTACTTTTGGCATCAAATTACCATTATGTCATATACGACCACACAACAATTAAATGCGAAAGACAATTTAAATTTTACATACCCAAGACGGTGCCCTTAGAATTAATCAGTCACGCTTTCACTATATTCAATTGTTCATTACATATTTACACACATGCAGACCTCACACGTCAAAAACTATTAATATCATATTGCTGAGCAAACACTTATGAATTGACGATAAATATTTGTTTATATCGGTCAATTGGTCACGGTGACATTGACCACATACACACATGTGTACTCAAGTACCGAAATAGGGTCAAGCCAATATGCTGACTTTACATACAGTAAATATATACATTTTAGTTCATAAGTATTAGTGTAAATAGGTATAAGTAGAATAAGAATATTTTGTATAAAATTCATTTTCAAAATAAAGAATAATCACAAAGAATCACGTTGACTGATCGAACGCTTAAACACCAACACCGTATTAATTATATTATAGTGTTGAAGTTACCCTTCTCCCTAACCCAAGGTGTCATGCGTATTCGAGCCTATTGGGTGTTTTGCAGTCAGGGGTTTCCGACTGTATTCGAACGGAGCCTCCTGGATACCAGCCATCTCCGGGAGTAACGCTGGACTTGCTGCGCACGGGGTTCTGCCGTAGTCGATCGTTCTTCCCCCCTTTAATAATATATGGTCTCCAAAAGGCCTCGTCTGAGTAGGTGACTAACGAATCAGATGCCAATGTCTAAAAATAATCCAGCATCGGATCTCTGCACTGGTAAGAATTCCAAGGTTCTAAAATTGCTCCCACACAACCCCGCTAGGGAACCACCTCGACGTGCCGAGAAGGCTTTCACGGCCAACAACTTAACAATTTCGGTCGTCCGCAAGCGTTAGTGTCATTAAGTCAACAATATGTGAAACCGAAAAGGCCAAGCCCCCCGAGGGTACGACCAGCTCGGTAAACAGCGAGCGGACGACCCACTCCAATAGGCCCATCAAGGGCAACAGGATAATACAGCCCAAACTCCTCGGCGAGGATACGGGCAGACCCTGGGAATTCAAAATGCGCTTTACCAGCCGAGATCAATAGAAACAAAAAACCCCACCATAAGGCATAGCCCACCGCCAGCGGCGTCACGCTGCCAAAATCAAGGAGACGCTTGAGCGGGTCTCTGCTACAGAATTGACGACGGCAAAAATGCCTCCCTAAAATGGACACCCTAAATGGACACCTCGCCGCTGGCAAGGAGCGCAATATAGGCAAAATCGGCGAGAACCCCTCTGGGTCAAGGGCGCCAGCCCCTAAGAAACAGCTATTTCAGGAAAACATCTCGAGTGGATCCAAGAGGCCTAGACCACTGACTGCAACCACCAAACAATCTGTATCTAACGCGCCCACGCCTTTTAATGAGGTGGTTAAAGACCAACTCGCTCTTGGGGTGCTGTACAGGGGACACCCGGATGGTAATATCACCCCAGACCAGTGGAGGTCTGTGATAATATGTTTGTGCGCGGTCTATTACGGTATTTTAGAAAAACACCCGGACCATGTACCTGTTATCTGCGATGCCGGGTGGCATCAAAGGCGGATTAAACTCGTTCCTTGTGCTCACGAGCGCTCGGTCGCGCTATACAAGGAAGCCATCGCATCGATGGTTGAGCTGTGGGCAGGGGCACACCAGGCTGCGGGCCTGGGCATGGATACCAGCAGAACCATCGGCACGGGATGCCATTCCGGCCAACATCCGGAAAGGCAACCCATTTGAGGGTAGTAAGGTTTGGAGAATTCAGGGAGAAGCAACGCGAAGAATCTCTCCCTGATCTTGAGGGCTGTGGTGGAGTAATAGGCTATTGCTTTTACTCCATCATCCTACTGATACAGAAGAAGACTTAACCAGTTATGGAGGTCCAGCGATGGGCGAACCGGGCAGCGCCCTGACCGAACCCGCTACAAGTAGCAACGGAGATGGGGGGAATGGGGAACCTAGAAACACCTCTAGTGGACTAGGGAACGCTGCCTATATTATCTCCAAGATATCTGTGGGTAGGGATGGTCTCACGGCAGCACCTTGAGTGAACCTTGGGAAAGCCTCTCAATAGTCGGATGGGACCCCGCCACTGACTCCGAGAGTGTCGAGTATGTTTGGAGCCACGTTCGGCAAATCGGTAGGTGTGATAGAGGTCCATCGACTGGAATCTGAAGCGGAGGACGAAGCTCATGACACAACAATCATAACTGCTACCAAACGCGAAGAGCTAGTAAAAATGGACGTAGTGTAATGTTGAAATAAAAACGAAAAGAATTTATGAAGTGCCCTTTATGCGGAACCAAGAGTAAATCGCTTTATTCGTAATATGTATTTTGGCTTATTTATACTATTCTAAACAAATTCGTATGTACTAAAGTTCCTATATACTAAATATACCTACATACATATTGCATGAGCGATCTAAACCTTTGTACATAGTGTAACGAATTTAGGGGAATTCCACTTATTTGTAACCTTCTGCTTACGTTCGTATAGCTAAATAAAACACTCCAATATTCTGCATTACATAATTATCTTTATTAGACTACTTTAAAAGTACTTCGCAATTAAACTTCACTTCGCAACTGATAGCGTGCTTAAATCAAACTGCTTCTGATTACTCAGCTTTCGCTACTTTTATACTCTGTGCCCAAATGTCTAGACGTTTCTTCTACTAGAATTTTCTACTTGGTTACCAGCTATAAACTACAGATACACGTTTATAGCCTCTCGGATAGCCATATGCGCGTGTATATGTGAGTACTACTTCCACCGATGACTACATCTGTACGTGAGTTATCTCTTCGTTGCCTTGTATGTTGTATGTGGATAAATGATGATTAATAGCTTGCTTAATGTTTTTGTTGTTGTGCCTTTATTTAATAACCTTAGGGATGTGAGACAATAAGTGATCCTAATATTCGTCACACTGCCCTCCACCTAAGTCTGATCGTACCTCACAGACAAATCTCTCGATATAACCGCTGCGAGCCTCTCCAAATGAACTACCATTCTTTTTCTTGGTTTCCCAATGGTTTGTATGCTGTAGAAGGTATCACTGATCATCTTCACAACTTTGCACGGACCTTCCCAACTGCACCAAATTTGGATGGAACACCTTTCCGCCGGTGAGGTTTGTATAGCAGTACCAAATCTCCCTCCAAGAAACCTTCCGAAATATAGTTCTTGTCGTACCTGTGTTTCATCCTACTACTCATTATACTGGACCGTTCCCCCACACTCTGTTCTTTGGCCTATGAACTACTTCGCAGAGCTTGATCTTGAGGGATAGACTTTGCATCATCAGTATCCTCTTGACGTTTCACAACAGTAGTGCGCGCTGGCTTGAAACCACCCTTGCATTCTTTCTGGGAAATTCTTTCCTTCGTTTTAGTGCGTCCATTTGGGTTTGTCAATGCCAGTGTTTCTCTCGCAAGTATTTTTGATTTTGCTTTGTTTGGTCCATTCGTTCCATCAAATTTTGCCCGATCTACTGCCTTTGACTTTTATGGTAGTTGTCGATTCGCCTCCACCAGCACACGCTTACTGCTGAACCCTTTCTTCAAACTGAAGTTGAGTGGTACATCCTGGTTCTTATAGCGCATAATCCTTCGCTGCATATCGATCCTGATGTCATGGTCAACTAAGAAGTCCACTCCCAATATAACTTCATCAACAATCTCTGCCACAACGAATTTGTGTAGAACCATGACCACCCCAATTAAGATTTCCGATATTACTTCTCCCTGGACTTGGTTATATTCGCCAGCAACCGTGCGCAACCTTGCTCCAGGTAATGGCTTTATTCTCTTGTTGACCAAGTTAGATCGGATTAAGGAATGATATGCGCCCGTATTTACAGTCAGTACACGTTCTTTGCCATCTACATTCCCTCTGACAGTGAGACTGCTTGATTTCCTTCGAATTTGTGACACAGATATCACAGGACATTCAATAGCAGGAGCTAGCTCTCGATCTTTACATCTGACTCGCTCTTGCTCATCTCCTCCAGCTTTGTTCTGAAGACCACCAATGCTGTTTTGACCACTAGGATCAAGATCGCAATGACGTTCTATGCGACCTGGCTTCCCGCATTTGATATCTCTTTCACTCCGCTTTTGCGATCCTTTCAGTGCCTCCAATATTGTGTTCACCCAGCGCACTAGAGGGCGCTCGTTAATGTTTCATAGTTGTTCCGTTCGTACTCTGGAATTGTCTGCAAGATTTCAGCTGCAGGCCCTTTCAATGCCAAGAAGAGTGCAGCAACTTTATCTTCAGCATTCCAGCTGTTCACTGTTGCGGTCTTCTCAAATTGTAGCTTAAAGACCTGGAAAGGAACAGAACCGTCAAAAGATGGTGTTTTTACCTTTCGATTACTCGTTGAAACTGCTGGGCGATTTAGTTGCAACTCCTGTATACGACCTCTTAAAGCATCCACCTCGGCTTCGATTTCTTCCTCAAACTGTGTTATTTTCTCGTTAATACGCGCTTCGAGTGTTGATGATATATGCGCCTCTTGCGCTTCGAGTTGTACTGCTATGCGTGCATTTTGCTCTTTCAGTTGTGTTTCCATCTTTGATGTAATCTGTGTCGACATTTATGAAATACGCGTTTCTTGTGTTTCAAAATCGATGTTATTTCTGACAACATTTCTGCAATACGTGTATCCAGTGATTCCATCTTGGATGCCATATATGTCTTCTGTTCTTCCATCTTGGATGATATACGGTTCTCCTGCGATTCCAGTTGAGATGACATTTCGGTTGATATTTGTGACAACATTTGCTTCAAAACTGCTAGTATCGCGTTATTGTCTACACTTGTCAACGGATTAGGAGCCTCTATCTTCTCCTCCATTTCAGTCGCTGGCTCTTCCACTTCAGGATAAAAGACACACTCGTCCACATTAATTCCTTCCATCTCCAATACCTCTCGTAGCCGTGCTCGAAGTTTGATCTTATTGCCGGTTGTATTCAATCCACGGTTCTCCAACTCCTTTTTCAGTTGCTGGATCCTTAATTCACTTAATTTGGCCATGTCCAAGTTGTATTCTGGAATTTATTCAACAATTCCTCTTCTGACATCAATTGTAACGAATTTAGGGAAATTCCGCTTATTTGTAACCTTCTGCTTACGTTCGTATCGCTAAACTGTTGAATAGAACACTCTGTTAAAAAATGGTTGTTATTAGACTACTTTGAAAGTACTTCACAATTAAACTTTACTTCGCAACTGATAGCATGCTTAAATCAAACTGCTTCTGATTACTCAGCTTTCGCTGCTTTTATACTCTGTGCCCAAATGTCTAGACGTTTCTTCTGCTAGAATTTTCTACTTGGTTACCAGCTATACGCTATCAGCTATAAACTACGGATACACGTTTATAGCCGCTCGCATAGCCATATGCGCGTGTATATGTGAGAACTACTTCCACCGATGACTACATCTGTATGTGAGTTATCTCTTCGTTGCCTTGTATGTATGTGGATAAAACATGATTAAAGTGTTTATGTAGCTAGCTTAATGTTTCTGTTGTTTTGCCTTATGTATGTATGTTACACCACCAATTTTTAGAGAATGGCTTTACATTGAGTGTAGAGGCATTCTATTTCAATTAAATTTATGACAGATTCTCAAGTGGTTTCGTATTTTAAGTAGTTTGCTTATGGATAAGTGGTTTTGGTTTTGCAAATAAAAATTTTTCATTTTAATTGTTTTACTTGGGCGGTATATTTGTGTCAATGTGAGGTACTTGAGTTTACGACTTTCTTTTCTTTTTGTTCTTTGCTATTAGGTAATTACTTATGTTACAAAATTTTCGCTTTGTTTACTTCATTTTCAAGTGGGCTATTAAATAATTTATTTCATACAGAATTTTTTGTTTTTTTTATTATTGTATTTTTCTTTTGCATACAATAAAAATTTTCTTTGTGATTACAAAATTGAAGTGTTGTTATTCTACGAGTTTAAGCCTATTTTTATGTACTATGATTTTCTTATTTTTATTGCTTAGAGGATAATTAAAATTTTGATTTATGTTTTCTACGTTTCTATTTTCTACATTATAGGGAATTAATGTGAATTTATTTTTCTTATCGATATTTTCTACCTTATATAAATATATAAATAAATGGTAGGCGCGATAACCTCCGAAGAGATCTAAGGCCGAGCTTCTCTTCCAATTTGCCTTGTGCTCCTCTTTATTTTCCCTACAAATTGGCCGGGCGGGACCTATATGTTTTATGCCGACTCCGAACGCATCTGCAAGGCAGTAGAGTTTTCACTGAGAGCATTCCATGGCAGAAATACACTCGGAGTGCTTGCCAAACACTGCCGAGGGGCGACTCCGCTTAGAAAAATTTTCTTCTAATTGAAAAACCTTATTTCTCAAATTTTGATGTTGCTTTGCCCGGAGTGCGAACCCAGGGCATACGATGTCATAGGCGGCGCACGCTACCATCACACCACGGTGGCCGCCAACCTTATAGGGTCCCTTATATCTACTATCTAACTTATGACCTGCTTCATCTCTGACTAATACTAAATCTCCTAGATTTATTTCTTTATATTGTATTTTCCTATCATAACTAATTTTTTGTTTTCCTTAGCCTCTTTTACTAATTTATAAGCTCTATCTTGCGCTATTTTTAACCCATATTTAATTTTTTGGTCGTAGCCCTCATAATTGTATAATGGGCTTACGTATTTTCTTGTAAAAACTCGTAAGTCTGGGGTTTTTTACCAAAAACTAGTTCGAGTGGACAATAACCATGAACTGTAGATGGCGGTGTTTTATAACAATACGAAAAATATTTAAGGTATTCATCCCAATCGTCTTTGTCAATGGATGTGTAGGAACGCACATATTCATTGAATGTTCGTTGACTACGTTCAACTGTGCCTAAAGTTTGATGGTGGTAAGGTGTTGCAGTTTTAAGGTGCATTTTTAGAAGCTTGATTAGTTCCTTAAATAAGCAAATTTTCAAATAGCGCTTTGGCATGTTTGCTGGATATTGGTATTGAAACCAAATACTTAGTCTGGTCACAAACTATAGTGACTGCATGTTCATTTCCATTTTCCGACCTGGGAAGAGGGCAAATCGTACCTATTTGTACCATGTCGAACGCTTTTATGGGCGTTTCGATCATAATCATAATCTCTTTCAAATTTTTATTTATTTTATTTTTATTGTTAATATTAATATTATTTTATTTTTAATATATTTTCTGATATCGTTTTTCATTCCTTTCCAGTAGAATTTTTATCTTATTTTATTTGTTATGCGATTTATTGGGTGGCCACCAAAAACAGGATCGTCATGATCGCTTCCCATATCTGTTATAACTGTTTTTAAGCAACCATAAACTAGGATAAAATTTTCAAATAGCGCTTTGCATGTTTGCTGGATATTGGTATTGCAACCAAATACTTAGTCAGGTCACATACTATAGTGACTGCATATTCATTTCCATTTTCCGACCTGGGAAGAGGGCAAATCGTACCTATTTGTACTATGTCGAACGCTTTTATGGGCGTTTCGATTATAATCATAGTCTCTTTCAAATTTTTATTTATTTTATTTTTATTACAATGAACGCATTTTTTAATATATTTTCTGATATCGTTTTTCATTCCTTTCCAGTAGAATTTTTATCTTATTTTATTTGTCATGCGATTTATTCCTGGGTGGCCACCAAAAACAGGATCGTCATGATATTTGTGAATAATTTCTTTAATTTTCTCGTTATTTATCACATAAATAACCTCTGGAGTTAATGCTATAATTAAAGTTTTGAGAACTGTGGTACCAATTTCTTTATATTTGTCTACCCGGGTATAATTATTTTTAAACAATTTGTCTCCTAAGGACAACTGTATTTTTCCAACTCCTAAATTGCCGGCTTCTTCCATAAGCCTGGTAAAGAATTGCCCTAAGTCAATCTTCGCCTCAACAATTAGGTTCTTATACCTTTCATGAAAATGAAATGGTATATTAACTTTGGCACGAATCTCAAAATTGTAAGTCCTTAAAGGAAAATAGATAGACCCACCATTAAGTATACCGAAATAATCAGGATGAAGAGCTGAGTTGATTTAGCCATGTCCGTCTGTCCGTCTGTCTGTTTGTATGCAAACTAATCCCTCAATTTTTGAGATATCTTGATAAAATTCGGTGAGCGGGTGTATTTAGATGTCCAATTGGACATTTCTCGGAACCGGCCGGATCGGACCACTATAGCATATATCCTCCATACAACCGATTTTTCAGAAAAAGAGGATTTTTGTCACATCTTCCTCAATTTATCAGATTGAAGCTTCAAACCTCACCATATGCTTTTGAATATTGCACATATTGTTGTCTGAAAAAATGGATGAGATCGGTTATATATAGTATATATCCCCCACATCCGATTGTTCAGAAGAGACACTTTTCGTAATTACTGCCCCATTTTAAGAGCTAGAAGCTTCAAATTTCAATGAATGCTTACGTATATAGTATATATTGTTGTCTGAAAAACTCATTGAGATCGGTGGTATATATAGTATATATATGGTGGTATATATAGTATATATGTATAGTATATATATATTTTCGCAGTTTCAGCCCCATTTTAACAGCTAGAAGCTTCAAATTTTACCAAATGCTTACGTATACAGCATATATTAAAAAATAAATAAATAAATGTAAGGCGCGATAACCTCCGTAGAGATCTATGGCCGAGTTTCTCTTCCAATTTGCGTCGTGCTCCTCTTGATTTTCCTTCCAAATCGGCCGGACGGGACCTACATGTTTTATGCCGACTCCGACCGGCATCTGCAAGGCAGATGAGTTTTCATTGAGAGCTTTTCATGGCAGAAATACACCCGGAGCGCTTGCCAGACACTGCCGAGGGGCGACACCGCTTAGAAAAATTTTTTTTCTAATTGAAAAACCTTATTTCTAAAATTTTGATGTTGCTATGCCCGGGGTGTGAACCCAGGGCATACGGTGTGGTAGGCGGGGCACGCTACCATCACACCAAGGTGGCCGCCAGCATATTTCGTTGTCTGAAAAAATCAAAGTGGTCGGTGGTATATATAGTATATATCTCATACAACCGATTGTTCAGATAAGAAACTTTTCGCAATATCTGCCCCTTTTTTACAGCTATAAGCTTCAAATTTTACCAGTTGCTTACGTATATAGCATATATTGTTGTGTGAAAAAAATCATAGAGATCGGTGGTATATATAGTATATATATGGTGGTATATTTAGTATATATATATAGTATTTATATATATTTTCGCAGTTTCAGCCTCATTTTAACAGCTAGAAGCCTCAAATTACACCAAATGCTTACGTATATAGCATATATTATTTTCTGAAAAAATTATAGAGATCGGTGGTATACATAGTATATATCTCATACAACCGATTGTTCAGATAAGAAACTTTTCGCACTTTTTGCCCCATTTTAACAGCTAGAAGCTTAAAATTTCACCAAATGCATACGTATATAGCATATATTGTTGTCTGAAAAAATCATAGAGAGCGATGGTATATATATTATATACCCCATATAAACTGTCATTTTTGCCCCTTTTTTACGGCTAGAAGCTTCATATTTCATCAAGTTTCATCAAATACTTACGTTTACGTCATATATTGTTTAAATACGGGATTCGTAGTCATAGTTTTTACATGCAGACCACAAAAAACGTGAAACTTTGCATCCTCACACAAAGTACCAACCTATTTTTTATTTTATATTTATCTTAAAAATCGTTTAGGTATGTACATCTGTTCACTATATATTCCTTATCTTATATAGCCGGTTATTTGGAGATTACGAATGGGATAAGATTATTGTTCAGCCCCATTCATGAAAGGTATGAAGTCTTCGGCACAGCCAAAGACAGTCCCTTCCTTACTTGTTTATATTAATTTCGCTACAAATTTTCTTTCCTTTTTTGAAATATAATTTCGGGAGATCGAAAACGAGCTGGACTAGTCTTCCTACTTCATATTTATTTAGCGCTCCAAATATTATTGGGTTCTCTTTGTGACTTGTATTATTTTCATTTTTACTACGGTTATTACTGGAATTTTTATTAGTATTCGATCTGGTTGTTAATTTTAAGATTTTACACGCTTCTACCGTTATTTCTTTCAAGGTCTTTGATATTTATACTTGATAATGCGTCTGCTACATAATTTTCTATTCCTGCGATATACTCCACCTCGAAATCATATTCTTCCAAATCTAATCGGATTCTAGTTAATTTTGATGAAGGATTTTTCATCGAAAATAGGAATATTAATCGTCTGTGGTCTGTTTTGACCAAAAATTTTCTTCCGTAAACGTATGGTCTAAAATATGTTATGACCCAATGAATGGCCGCTAATTCTTTTTCAATTGTTGCTTTATTAATTTCTCCTTTTGCAAATCATCTTGATGCGTAGGCAATTGATAATTGCCTTCCTTCGTACTCTTGACTCAAAACTGCACCACAAGCAAAGCCGCTAGCATCTGTTGTTATACAAAATTGTTTACTGAAATCTGGATAACAAAAATAAATGTAAGGCGCGATAACCTCCGAAGAGATCTAAGGCCGAGCTTCTCTTCCAATTTGCGTCGTGCTCCTCTTGATTTTCCCTACAAATTGGCCGGACGAGTCCTACATGTTTTATGCCGACTCCGAACGGCATCTGCAAGGCAGATTAGTTTTCACTGAGAGCTTTTCATGGCAGAAATACACCTGGCGCGTTTGCCAAACACTGCCGAGGGGCGACCCCGCTTAGAAAAATTGTCTTCTAATTGAAAACCCTTATTTCTAAAATTTTGATGTTGCTTTGCCCGGTGTGCGAACCCAGGGCATACGGTGTGATAGGCGGAGCACGCTACCATCACACCACGGTGGCCGCCGGATATTGTAGAATATTAGGGCTTATTAACGCAGCTTTCAAATAGTCAAACGTTTTTTTTCAATCCTCTGTCCAGTCGAAAACTACAATTTTCTTGCAAAGTCTTGTTATTATTCTAGAGTATTCTGCAAATTTGGAATAAATATTCTGTAATAATTGCAAAATACGACGAATCTTTTTGCTTCATCCGCATTTTTAAGTGTCGGATAGTTTTTAACAGTTTCGAATTTACTGGGGTCCGGTAAAATTCATTTGCTTGTGCATTTATGACCAAGGTAAGTTGCTGCTTGGTTGAAATATAGACATTTATCCGGATGTAATTTTAATTTATATTTTCTGCATGTTGAAGAGACGTTTCTTAAATTTTGTATCATATGTTTTTCGGAGCAGCCCAATACGACTAAATCGTCCATGTATAAAAATGCTTGTGAAGGTTGTAGGCCTGCAAATGCTAACGGCATCATTCTTTGGAATGAGTTCGGGGCTACTTTAAGGCCATACGGTAATCTTTTAATCCGATCAGTACCGTTATCTGCTGTGAAGGATGTGATATCCCTTGACTCTGGGCTGATTTCAATTTGGTGAAATCCAGACATTAAATCTAAGCATTAAATATTTAGCTCTTCCAAATTGATCTAGTATGTCATCAATTCTTCATCTTTTTTCTTGGTTATTTGGAAGTGTTTTTTTTTTTTGGTACCAATAAAATTGGAATATTGAATTCTTGAATTGAAGGTTCTATTATGTCATCTTTAATTAATTTATTTACTTGTTTATTAATTTCACTCCTATGAGCTTCTGGTATTCTATAATTTTGTTTGTAAAAATTATTAGTGGTAATTGGTTCTGTCTCCAATGAAAAAATGTCAATGAATTCTGCACATAATGCCTTAAGTGATTTATTTGGAAAGTGTGGAAATTTTTTATTTAATCTTTCTAATTTTTCTTTACTGTTGGCCTCATTTTCGAGTTTATTATTTTTTAACTATTGTATAATCATTCAAATTTTCTCTGTGTATCTCAAAATCATGGAGTATTGCATTTTTATCTGTTGTATTTATAATTCTGACAAATGTTTGGTGTGAATCTGCTAAGGTGTTTGCAATAAAAATGCCTTCAGACAATTCTTGTTGTGGAATTAGTAAATCTGAATTGTTATTTTTAATGTGAATTTTTCGAACTACTTCTGATCTTGCGGAAATTGAAATACTATTGATTGTTGGTTTTTTAGTCATCTGAATAACTATGTTTTCTGGGTAGTCATATGGTCTTAGTATTAGAGTGTCCCCTTCTTTTTGATAATCCAAAATCCTAATATTCCATCGCATGGGATTGGGAAATTTTCTTCTACTACGTGAAATTTGTGTCTAATTAATAGATAATCGTCTTTTAAGTCTGCTTTAACCATGCCAACAGTGCTTGTTATACCCTGACCAATTCCTCTGAAATCTGTTTTTTGAGAATTATTTATCGTGACATTACTGTCAATATGACCCTTTTTTATTATTGAAATATCCGCTCCTGTATCGATTAGAAGTGTTGATATGGAATCATTCGGAGTGGTTCTGGAAGATATGTAGCTATTAAGGTGTAAATTGAAAATATATATTTTTTTATTTATTGAGGTGGAGTTTGTTGGTTTTCCTGTTGTGTAACATTACGGACATTTCTGGTATTGTTCGGGTTAGATCCTCGCGATCCGAAATTTCGACCAGATCTTTGGTTATTTGGTCTAATATTATTATTGTTGTTATTATTGTTATAATTATTGAAAGTGCGCCTCTGATTGCCTCTATAATTATTGTTTTGATAGCTCCTGCGGAAGTTACCTCGGAAATGATTTTGTTGGCGAATATGTAAAAGCGAATTTGGATTTCCAGTTACTTCTGTGCAACTGTTAGTAAATTTGATATAGCTTCGTTCATTGTGGTGAACGTTCCAGCTTGCATGATAGTTTTTACTTTGTCGTTGGAGCAATTTTTGCAAATAAATTTTACAGGTGATTGTGCAGCATACTTGGTTGCTAATTCTGGTGTTAGTCCATCTTATATGTATGCTCCTTCCAACGATTTCGTGAGCTTTCCTATTTCAGCAGTATATTGTTTTGCAGTTTTACTGCGCTGTTGGATATTCAGGAATTATGCTGTCGACTAATTCACCTTTAATTGTTATTTTTAATTTTTGTTTTATCGCTTCAATTGAGCTTTCAGTGCCTAACAGGTTTCTGGCTGTTCCTTTCAGCTTGGTTTTTATTATCGAAACCGCTACAGCTTAATGGGTATCCTTAATTTGTTGTAGGATATCCAAAGCATCCAAGAAGCTATTCAAGTTCTCGGCTTTACTCTCAAATTCTGGCAGAACTGACGAAGCAGTATTTAAAAACTCGACTACTGTTTGTGGCATTTTGTCGTTTTCAGTTTGTGAGTTTTTATCAAGAATTTCAATTTTTGGGACTTCCCCTAAATTGGGTTGAGTTTCCGGTAATGAGACAGCAAAATTTATTTCTATTCTCACAAAAATTCTCCTTAATTATTAATTTTCTCCCTTGCTGCGGTGTTAGACCTGTTTGCTCATAGGGTCTTATTTGCAGCGGGATTAGATATGTTTGCCTCGGGCTAGGATCTTCTATTTATTCCACTCCGTTTTGCGTATTCCACCCTGTTATGCATATGTGGTTTTGACGGATCTTGACCATATTTTCCTTTGCCAACCTATTTTACTCAATGTTCGGTATGATTCTCAAATGTGTATGTATGACGCAGCGATTTCCCAAAATGATACGACGCCTTAACTCCAACAAGGATGAATCTCAATTACTAGCGTTGTTGTTTCGTCTTTCCCTTTTTCTTTCCAATTTTAAGGAGCTTTGTATTACATTAAGGATTTTTTTTAAGGAGGTCTGCATATTTTTTTTTTTTTAGAGGGATACTGCCGGTTTAGTTTGAGCAGCTCAAGACTGGCAGGATCGCCATGTAATGTTGAAATAAAAACGAAAAGGATTTATGCGTCGCTTAGTCGCTTTATTCATAATATTTCGGCTTATTTATACTAAAATATTCTAAAAAAAATTCTTATGTACTAAAGTTCCTATATACTAAACATACGTACATACAAGTTAAGGAGCCCAAGGACTAGGGCTCCAAAAATTTTAATTTGGGGGCCGCGGAGCGTCAAAAATTATCGAAAAGTGAAAATTATTGCCAAGTTGTTTAAGCTAAATAATATTGTCCATTCTGAGGCCGTGAATGTAGTTAAGGTTCAATTTTAGTCCTTCGCTCGTGATGTTTACCAAGGGCGGTGGCAGGGCCTGCGCTGTGCGTACTGATCTGCTGGTGAAAGAGTATATTAATTTTGTTCGCATAACGGTACCCCGTAACGGCATAAACTAAACGAGATAGATATAGACTTCTATATATCAAAATGATCTGGGCGAAAAAGTAAATTCATTTAGCCATGTCCGTCCGTCCGTCCGCCTGTCCGCCTGTCCGTAAACACGATAACTTGAGTAAATTTTGGAGTATCTTAATGAAATTTGGTATGTAAGTTCCTGGGCACTCAACTATTTAAAATGAATGAGATCGGACTATAACCACGGCCACTTTTTCGATATCGAAAATTTCGAAAAACCGAAAAAGTGCGATAATTCATTACCAAAGACGGATAAAGCGATGAATTTTGGTAGGTGGGTTGACCTTATGACGCAAAATATAAAATTAGTAAAACTTTGGATAGTGGGCATGGTACCACCCACTTTTAAAAGAAGGTAATTTAAAAGTTTTGCAAGCTGTAATTTGGCAGCTGAGTATGTAATGTTTGGCTACACCCGAACTTAGCCTTCCTTACTTGTTTCTTCTACTATTTTTAACTTTTTTCCTCTTCTACAATTAAACTACTATGGCGCAAGAATATTGCGTCAAATTCTTCTTGACTAATAATATCGTTCATTTGAAAAGGAGGGAAAAAAAACTTTCTTAAATTTTCTGGCAGAAATCTACTTTTTGCCCTTAAACTGGCAGCTTTTAGGTTGCCATATGCTTCTAATATAAGGATAAAAATTCTCCTTAATTATTAATTTTCTCCCTTGCTGCGGTGTTAGACCTGTTTGCTCATAGGGTCTTACTTGCAGCGGGATTAGATATGTTTGCCTCAGGCTAGGATCTTCTATTTATTCCACTCCGTTATGCGTATTCCACCCTGTTATGCATATGTGGTTTTGACGGATCTTGGCCATATTTGCCTTTGCCAACCTATTTTACTCAATGTTCGGTATGATTCTCAAATGTGTATGTATGACGCAGCGATTTCCCAAAATGATACGACGCCTTAACTCCAACAAGGATGAATCTCAATTACTAGCGTTGTTGTTTCGTCTCTCCCTTTTTCTTTCCAATTTTAAGGAGTTTTGTATTACATTAAGGATTTTTTTTAAGGAGGTCTGCATATTTTTTTTTTTTAGAGGGATACTGCCGGTTTAGTTTGAGCAGCTCAAGACTGGCAGGATCGCCATGTAATGTTGAAATAAAAACGAAAAGAATTTATGAAGTGCCGTTTATGCGTCGCTTAGTCGCTTTATTCATAATATTTCGGCTTATTTATACTAAAATATTCTAAAAAAAATTCTTATGTACTAAAGTTCCTATATACTAAACATACGTACATACAAGTTAAGGAGCCCAAGGACTAGGGCTCCAAAAAATTTAATTTGGGGGCCGCGGAGCGTCAAAAATTATCGAAAAGTGAAAATTATTGCCAAGTTGTTTAAGCTAAATAATATTGTCCATTCTGAGGCCGTGAATGTAGTTAAGGTTCAATTTTAGTCCTTCGCTCGTGATGTTTACCAAGGGCGGTGGCAGGACCTGCGCTGTGCGTACTGATCTGCTGGTGAATGTTTGATTTCCCAACGTGACTATTTCGTTTTTCAAAAGAATGACGTACGTTCCATTTAGGGATGTGGAGTAGTTCCTCCCTTGTAATAGACCTTCAAAGTTTGTAACAAATATTTTTGAGTCTGCGACCATCGCAACGGTTTTGGCGTTGTCTGGTTCAAAGTGGCATTTGGCATCACCAACTTTAGCTAGCCCAGGTAGGCACCCGACTTCCCGAAGTTTGGTCAGGGATCTGGGAGAAGAAATTGTTGTATTGCTGATCGAAGGGCAATCCTCGTTAAGTCCGAACGATTCAACTTCGTTTATTAGCATTTTTTTATAGCTGAGGTCAACGTGTTGTCCTTTTATAACAGCGGCCCGTGTTATTAGGAGTCGGTAGCCATCTGGTTTTACATTTGGCATTGAGAGTACGTACAAAAGTGTGCTACCGTTTGAATACACGGAGGCTGACCCGTACTCTATGGCTTCAATGGTGTTCTGACATGGTAGGGAATCTTCCTCCATTAATAGTCTTCCAATCTCGTCTCGATCAAGAAGATTTGTGTTAATTACGCCAGATTTCGCCATTTCGCACGCTTGGACGACTTCTGACACTTGTTCCTTCAAGATAAGGACTTTGCTTAGGTCGCTTCGTTTGCTTTCTCGATTGCCTCGCGGGTACCGTTGAATAGTTTTTCGTTGACCTTGTACAGGTGATTGTTGTTTATTACAACTTCATTCATGCTTCGAAGAATGTAGTCCCAACCCGCTGCATCTGGAGACCCAGCTATCCACTTTCATGCAGAACCAATCCAGTCAATGGAACGTACCCTTCGTGATTTGCTTAATTGTAGTTCGTCGAGACGCAGCTTAGTTTGATTTAGGTGGAATTTTAACACAGTCCGCACAGCCTTGCGTGTAATGTCGCGCTCTATTGAGTCCATCAATTTGACCAAAGCCGTGTTGAAGTAGTTTAGGTCGACCACATGGACTAAACTGAAGTGTCTGTTCAGGATCCAACCACGCCCTTGCTCAATAGTTACCAGCGGGGACCCATAGTTGTAGATGTTGGGGCCGTACACGCCATATATTAAAAATAAACTGTGTTCCATTATGGAGAGAAAAAAATCTCATTAGTGTTGGTAAGATTAGTATTGGCCAATTTTTTGTTTTTTGGCACTTTTTCTTATTTATCCCAAGGACGGTGAACTAATAATAAATGGTTACATAATGTAGATCTCGTTCTTTTTTTATTATTATTTAAAGAACATTCTATTGTTAAAAAAATCATTCCAAACTAAGAGAAGAAATAATATTAAAAAAATTAAATTTGTGTGCTTTTTTGAACTGAACTGCGATTTATTTATGTGTTGTTGTTACGTTTAAATGTATTCCTATATCCTACCACCGTCCCCGGTTACCCATCGTAGTAATTGGAAGGTCCACAGGATCCGAGAGCATGGATATGAAAGGGAGGTATTTTGTAATCCTTTACTTCTGTTTGAAAGGTAGCGTTAAAAGTTACTACCCTTGGATCCTGCCGCCTTACAAAAATTCGTGGTAAAGAAGTTGAGGAAAGAAAATAATATTTATAAGAATTACTAAAATTTTTTTTCTTTACTCGCTTCTTTAAAGTTTTTTTGTTGTTAATTTTTTAAAAAGTTTTAATTATTTTTTTGTTTTATCTAATTTGTCTCTTTTAGTAAGCGCATAATTAGTTTGTTGGGGGCAGATTTCTTCTAAAAAATAATTTTTTTTATTTTGCCTCTTTTATTGAGCGCATATTTAATTTGTTGTGGGCAGATTTTTTCTAAAAATTTTACTTCGCCTCTTTTATTAAGCCTATAATTATATAAATATATATATAATTATATAATTAATTGGCTTCCCAAGGCAGTCGGTTCTATGTACCGGAGCGACTCGGGATTTTTCCCGACCAAGGACTGTCATTTCAGTGTGACCCCATTTAATTTGTTTCGTCCCTCCCACAAATTGTCATCCTCCCAGCAGCTCCTTGCAGCAGTACTGCTACATATTCTCTTACTCCGGGAAGGTATCGAACCCAATCCGGGTCCGTCTCCTGACCCCGGTCCTGAGAAATGGTTTTGCTGCATTTGCCAGAAAAGAATCTTTTTAGGACGGTCATACTCTGTTCAGTGTGTCTCGTGCAAGGGATGGTTGCATCGGACAGGTTGTTCTGGGCTTGATCCCAAAACCCGACGTCCACGTAACTTTTATAAATCTTTTGTGGCTCCTTGCTGCTCACGCCCAAGGGCGTCCCGTAGTCTACGCCTAAGCGTAACCCCACTACCTTCCAGCAGCTTCGCTGCTCAGCAAACCACAACAAATACCCGCTGCTGCTCGCGCCCCACGGCGCCAACAACTCAAACAGCTGATACCACTCATAACTACTACCTTCGTAGTAGAGCTGGTAGCAATGCTGAGCATCAGCCCCTGCCCCCGTCTTCTTCTCCCCCCTCTTTTCTGGCAGCAATCGCGCAGGTCAGGGAAACAGACTCTTAGTCCCTGCCTCCGTTTGCACCGTCTGCCAGCACAGAATATATAGGTTTGCGACATCCGCTCAATGCAGCTCCTGCCTTGGGTGGTGCCACTTTCCTAGATGTTCTGGTCTCCGCGACGGCAACCCCTCGACGGGTTTCATCGCGCCATGTTGCCAGGTCGCAAACCCAAATCATCCGGGTACCCCAATGCTTGCCCAAGGGCGACCAGTCCCAAGGCCACAACAGCAATTGCGTCCTGGCCTTCCACAACCTAGGCGTAGTCACCCCTCACTTACCCCTAGAGTGGCGGCGTCACCCCTCATGCACTTCAGAATCCTGCAGTTCAACTGTAATGGAATAACTGGGAAGATTACGGAGATAGTCGATTTCATGAAGCGGCACAACATCCGCATTGCTGCGATTCAAGAGACTAAACTCACAGCAAGATCTGCATTGCAGACCTGCTCTGGTTACCATGTCCACAGGAAAGACCGCGAGAGCGGAAATGGAGGCGCCCTCGCGTTTATTATACACCACTCTGTGCAATATCATATATTTGATCCTGGCATCGACCGCAGTGACAATGTTTTAGAACGTCAAGGCCTATCTGTCCGGTCAGGCGATGCAAATCTAGAAATCATCAACATCTACATCCTCCTGTCACCTGTTGCCCCAGTGGATACCGCCCTAATATCGAGGCCTTACTCACTGGCAACAATCGCATTATCTTAGGCGATTTCAATGCCCATCACGACCTATGGCATTCAAACTTGCGGGCGGGCAGTAGGGGTGAGATGTTGGCGGATCAAATAGACGAAACGACGTTCTGCACAATAAACGGAGACGCCCCCACACGTATGATAGGAAGCTGTCATAGCTCGCCAGATATCTCAATCGTGAGCGCAGAACTCGTAAACTGCGTCAACTGGCAGCCGATGGTAACATTGGCATCCGACCACCTGCCCATATTTATTTCGTTCGAGCGTACCGCCGACTTCATCGTCACCGAAAAACGCACTTTCATAAACTTCAAAAAAGGAAAGTGGGAAGAATATAAATCTGCAACAGACAGCAGCTTTGCTGCCCTCCCTATCCCGACTGATGCCCGCCAAGGGGAGCGTGCCTTCCGTAAGGTCATTGAATCCGCCTCGGCACATTTCATTCCCGCCGGGAGAATTCCCGAAATCCGGCCCCACTTCCCGGCGGAGGCCGCGAGCTTAGCGAGGGAACGCGACCTTATAAGACAGCTTGATCCAGGCGACCCCCAAATAAGGGATATAAACCAACGCATCAGATTGCTTGTGGACGAACACAAGCGGGCGAAATGGGAAGAGCACCTAAGAGGTTGTAACCTCTCTACCGGTGTAGGTAAACTTTGGTCCACCGTAAAGTCCCTATCGAATCCGACTAAGCACAAAGACAAAGTTTCCATCGCCTTTGGCGATAAGGTGCTGTCGGATGCGAAAAAATGCGCGAGCGCTTTCTGCCGACAATATATAATGCATCCTACGGTCGACAAAGATAGACGGAGAGCCAATAGACGCGCACATAAACACAAACTCAGCGCGTCACCAATTACCATCACCGCTAGAGAGGTTGAGGACGCCATTGGTCGCGCTAAACCATCCAAAGCAGTGGGCCCAGACGGCATAGCCATGCCGATGATTAAAAACCTAGGGAAAGAGGGTTTCAAATATTTAGCGCATGCCTTCAACCTGTCTCTTTCCACCTTTGTCATACCCGAGAAATGGAAAATGGCCAAGGTGGTCCCGCTACTAAAGCCTGGGAAACCAGCTAACGTAGGTGAGTCATATCGTCCGATCTCTCTCCTATCGCCAGTGGCAAAGACCCTTGAAGCCATTTTGCTCCCTTATTTCCAAGCACATTTGCAGCTAGCCCCTCATCAGCATGGCTTCAGAAAACTCCATAGCACTACCTCCGCGCTAAATGTCATTAGCACCCAGATAAATTGCGGTTTGAATCAATATCCCCACCATAGAACAGTACTCGTAGCGTTAGACCTATCAAAAGCTTTTGATACGGTCAACCATGGCTCTTTACTGCAAGAACTGGAAGGGTCTACCCTTCCCCCATGTCTTAAAATGTGGACCGCAAATTATCTGGGTGGTCGGCAGGCATCGGTGCAATTCAGAAACGAAACATCAAAACAAAGGAGAATTAAACAAGGGGTGCCACAGGGTGGTGTCCTATCCCCGCTTTTGTTTAATTTCTACATATCTAAGCTACCTTCACCACCGGAAGGAGTCACAATCGTTTCCTACGCCGATAACTGCACAATAATGGCCACAGGCCCAGGCCCAAAGATCGATGAGCTATGCAATAAAATAAACGGCTATCTCCCTGATCTCTCCAGTTTTTTCGCCTCGCGAAACCTGTCATTGTCACCGACTAAATCTTCCGCGACCTTATTTACAACATGGACGCCCCAAATGTCGACCATATTGAACATCCACGTCGATGGCACTACGCTACCGACTGTCCTACACCCCAAAATCTTGGGTGTGACGTTTGATCAGGATCTACATTTTGGTGCGCACGCAACCGCAATTGTTCCAAGAATTCAGAGCCGTAATAAAATCCTCAAATCCCTTGCTGGCAGTACCTGGGGAAAAGATAAAGAAACGCTCTTGACCACATACAAAGCAATTAGCCAGCCGATTACGTGCTACGCGTCACCTATATGGTCGCCAAGCCTAAAAACCACCCACTGGAAGAAACTACAGGCCTGCCAAAATACTGCTCTCAGAATCGCCACGGGCTGTCTTCTTATGTCCCCAGAACACCATCTGCATAATGAGGCGAGAATACTCCCCATCAGGGAGAGAAATGAGATGCTGACCAAACAGTTTCTGTTGAATACCCAGAAACCTGGGCATCCCAACAGACATCTGATTGACGAACCAGCACCGCCTAGGGGCCTAAGGAGTCATCTCCGTAAGCATTTTGAGGAAATACGGCACCTGAAAACCCAGCCGTATGAAGCGGAAAACACAAGCAGGTCCTTGGTGAACTCCATAGACAGGCGTCGGACCTTTATGTCGGGAATTGCCCGGTGAATCCAGTACTTGAAGAAAAATATCCAGAACTCGCAGAAGAGGAACGCATACTCCCCAGGGGAACGCGTGTCACTCTTGCTCAACTTCGTTCTGGATACTGTAACAGGTTAAACTCTTACCTATCCAGAATCAACCCCGACATACAAAATGTATGCCCTGCTTGCAATGTGTCCCCATATGACACCAACCATCTCTTTAATTGTAATGTGGAACCAACGCCTCTAACACCCCTTTCCTTATGGTCCACCCCTGTTGAAACGGCAAGTTTCCTTGGACTCCCGTTAGAGGATATTGATGACAATTTGTGATCGGTCGCGGCTATTAGGTGGGGCGAGCATTGCTACAACAACAACAACAACAATCGTTTAGAATGAATGCAAGATATATGTATGCTACAGTAGGCTCAGATACCGACCTTTAGTGCGTTTGCGGATCTTACAAATTAATCTGCATTACTTTAAGTAGCATCAGCTGCCCTTCTCTTGTACCTTAGCGGAAAAGCCAAGGAAATCCGGAAAAGAGTCACGAAGTGACCCCGACTGAGCCCGACATAGTCCAAAAAAGGTCACGAAATAACCCCGACGGGTTCACGGGCGGATCCCGAAAACTATCCAGAAATGAAGCCGGAAGGCTCCCCAAATGATCCTGAAATAGTACCGAAATGACTCTGACGGGATCCCGAAAGCCATCCAGAAATGCTACCGGAAGGATCCCCAAATGCTGCCAGAATAGTCCCAAAAATGTTCCGAAATAACCCTGACGGGATCCCGGACGGATCCTGAACTGATCGCAGAAGGGTCCCCAAATGATCCAGAAGAATAGTCCAGAAAAGTCACGAAATGACCCTGACGGGATCCCGGACGAATCCCGAAAACTATCCAGAACTTATGCCGGAAGGGTCCCCAAATGAGCCCGAAACAATCCAGAAGGAGTCCCGAAATGACCCTGATGGGATCCAGGACGAATCCTGAAAACTATCCAGAAATCCGTCAAGGAGCGAATAAAATATATGGGCTATTCACGTTAGCCTGCTTATCTATTTATCTGTTCAAAAATTGTCTTTGTCAATGTATTTTATTTTTAAAGAGTTTGTTTGGACCAATTTTAAATCTTATGGTTTGCTGGGTTAAGCTTATTGGTCGTCTAAATAAGCAAAATTTGTTTTTGTTTAATTTGCTTCAACGCGTTTCAACGCTTCATGCGTCATCCTCAGGAAGCTATTTATTGAAATATTTTAATAGTTTAACAATTTTTTAACAACAATCATGAAATTATTACTTACATTGATTAATTTACATAAATAGTATCACATTTTTTTAACACTGTGTATAGAATATATATATGTAGGTATCTTAATGTTGACATTTACTTGTTTTATTTTCTTTTTGCACAACCGCAGTATAGACATTACTTATGTTTTTTATATCTTCTTTGAAGTTCATTACATTGTTTATATTTTGTTGTATTCTTAAGCTCTCTAAAATTAGTCCTGCCTTTTCTCTTTTTTCTATATCTAATATTTGTGCATGGTCAAGGTCCGCTATATGGTTACTCTTGCGGTCGGCGCAACTCAGTTGTTACAGAAAATAAAACACAAAACTTTTGTTAGCGATCCGTAGCGACGGAGGCGCTTAAAAACTATTTTGTTTATTTGGCTTCACTTGAACAACTGTCCTCTAAATATGCAAAATGCTAGTATTTATGCCAAAGTAAAAATATCAAATCTGGCGTGATGTTACCGTCAAATCGACTGATTTCTTTTCATATGTTAGTCCATGTTATTACTGTTTCTATCATAAAAAACTCTTAAACAATAACGAAGTTAACAAAAGAAGTAACATATGTATGTACATACATATGTACATGTTAGTATAAAGAAAATATTAATGTTCGTATGAATGTATATGAAGTATAATAGAATGCAAGTTCAATGTTTGTTGATGCGAATGATAGAATTAGTGCAATAGAGGGTGGATTGCATATCCATATCATGTGTTCGTAGGTATGTACATTTGTTTGCACATACTCAGTGTTATTGATCTTCTGATCTGCTTTGATGGTAAAATTGAAGTTAGGGCGGCCCAAAATAATTATATTTTTTCGTCGGTAACAGTTACCCTTAGCCAAGTGTTGCGCGAGAGCTGTGGTCATTTTCTCCTTTTATGTATCTGCTCTGTGTTCGTTTAGCAGTATACCCAGTTGTCGCTTTGTTGTGCCCACATAGCACTGATCGTATTTTTCCTCATTTTTGCCGTTGCACTTTATTTGGTATACTACGTTATTTTTCCGCTTTGTCCTTTGTTTTGGTAAAAATATGTCGTATAGTGTTGTTAGGTTTGTGGACGTAATTTATATTTTCAGATTTTATGGTTTTTTGGAGTATTTTGCTATCCGTTAGGCCCGGTATAAATGTTACTCCGATAAATTTTTGGTTTTTTCCCTTTCACAATTAGATGTTTCCTTTTTCTCTTTGCGTTTTTTTCCTTTGTATTTTCCAGAAGCCTGTCAATGAGCTTCTGGGGATAGCTGTTTTTAAATAAAATACTTTTTATAATGTTTTGGGTTTCTGCCATGAACTCGATGTCTGGTATTTAGTTTTTGATTGTACGGATGGTTCGAATGGTACAGAAACGACCATGTAAAGAAAATGAACGAATTAATAAGTGACAGGAAAGTGTATAAAACGATAAAAAAAAGACCCAACATAACAACTTATGAGAATAAATAACACAATTGTAAACGAAATGCTGAAAAAAACGAAACCGACATGTGATACTATTTATGTAAATTAATCAGTGTAAGTAATAATTTCATGTTTGTTATTAAAAAATTGTTAAACTATTAAAATATTTCAATAAATAGCTTCCTGAGTATGACGCATGAAGCGCTGAAACGCGTTGAAACAAATTAAACAAAAACAAATTTTGCTTATTTAGAGACCAATAAGCTCAACCCAGCAAACCATAATTATTTTATTTTTGTAATAGAGTATAAAAAATAACTAAATGAGCTGGTAACCTGAAAGGCACGCTTACGTGAAAAGTGCAATACAGTCTTTTCGAATTAAAAAATTACATTTTGTTTTTAAGTTAAATTAATTGATATGACAGGGGTGAAGGAATTACTATTCAGAGAACAAAGGAGTGCAACTACAATTAGCTAAAACCAAAGAGAATTTTTTAGACGAAAATAGTGTGTGTTTAGGCCACCAGCCTAAATATTCCCTACCACCCTAATGCACATTTTTGGCAATATTATTATTTCCGGTAACGGCCCACCCCTGCCGAGAGCTAACTTTGAAGAGGAAAAACTCAACGAAAGTTAGCTATCGGCAGGTGCCGCGGACTTTTTCGCGGTCTTGGCTCCTTCTTCTTTTTTGGAACGTTCGAGCGCCAGCAGCTATCTCACAGGTGAGTTATCCTACCAAATATCCATTTTCTATATATTTTACCTTAATAATTGGAGATTGTCATTTTCATTAATATTAATAATTTGAGGTTGTCATTTTGATTAATATTCACATTAATAATTCTCGTAAATGTTAACTTGCCAAGTGTATTGTGAACTGTGCAGTGAATTAATTTCATAATTTGCGATTGTCATTTAATTACCATCGGCAAGTAAATCACTTTCATAAGTTGGAGTTTGCCAATGGTAATGTGAATTAATGATTCTATTGCGTGCATCTAATATCTCATTTCCATTGTTTATAAAGTGAATAAATATTGTTATCTACTCGTTACTAATTCTCTTTATTTTTTTCTTTTATTTGCGTGCGATCGCGCCCCACGACCCGGGTGCCATATTCCCCCCGCAAACATTTGGTCCTTACGCGCCGAGAAAATCAAAGAATTTGAAGATTTATCGGAAAGAATCAGCGCAGCGGAAGAATTGAAAATTATTTATCAAGCAAGCAAAATTATTTATAAAATTATTAAAATCAACCAGCATTGGAAAAAGTAATCAGCGAAACAAACAAACGAGCACACATACAGTCCAACTGGTCATAACAACACACATACAGCCACAAAATCATCACATACAATCCGTCAATACATTATCACATCATCATCACAATATCAAACAGTCCACTAATCAACATCACATACAGTCCATTAGCATCGAGATCACATAATCACACAGTCCATTATTATCGCATACAGTCCATTTATCACATCATCATAATATTACTATCACTCATACAGTCCATTCGCATCACATCGAAAACACAAGGTACGTGGTTGCTTGGTATTGCACACATTTTTTTTTAATTTAGTTTACGTGTTTTACGTAAAAATTGCACTCCGTGATAGTTACAAAAAAAGGCAAAGCAAGTGAAATTGTTAGATTTCGTGTTTACTAAGCACACAACGCCTTTTGACGATCGGGTAATTCCCCCCACCAGTGGTAATGGTTACTCGACACCGTTCAAGGCAGACAGTCAGTGAATTTTTTTTAGTTTTTTTTTTCACACTCATCACTGCACTGTGTTGTACCCCCTCGTCGTCACATACGTTGACAAAACTTGCTGCAGGAATCATATTTTCACTTGGTTGATAGCCTTAGCTTATCTATCACAGAATTCACTTTAGTAATAAGTCTGTGAGCTGAAATAATACCAAAAGCCAAAAAAGTATCACTACGTTGGGTGGCTAGTGGCTTGATCACACAATAAACTATATCACTTTATATTATATAGCTGTATTTTTCTCACTTTTTTTAATAAATATTTTAAATTGTACGTTTTCCACGTCAAGTTGAATATACAAAATTAATTTCTTTTTGTTGGGAAAGATACCCTGGTTGGCTACTCGAGGATACTCATCAGCCTTCACATCACACTTTTTGTATACACATTAAATCCTCGTTGGGATTTCTATCTGTGGTTCAAACTTTACACACTATATCCACATTGGGATTACCATCTGCGTTTTTAAATTTTTTTAAACACGGCAAATTTTTGGAAAATATTTTTATCTGTGTCCAACACACCTGTTAAGACACATTAAATATTTGCAGACGATTCTCTTCTCTGCATTGCACATCACTGTAGACACACTAAATCCTTTCAGGACTTCTATCCGAGTTTAATATCACTTTGTACACACTAGCACCTGTCAGGATTTCTATCTGTGCTGCATATCACTACATACATAATAAATCCTCTCAGGATTTCAATCTGTATTTTATATCACTTTATACACACTAAATCATCGTCAGGATTTCTATCTGGGTTTATTTCTACATCACTGTATACACATTAAATCCTCGTCAGGATTTCTATCTGTGGCTTACATAATCCTCGTGAGGATCTCTATAAGTGGTTCATATCACTGGCTACACATTACATTCACGTCAAGATTTACATCTGATTCAAATTTTTGCTTATCACTAAATTCACATAAGATTGCTATCTGTGGTAACACATTCGATCAGATCAGAATTTCAATCCGTGTTTTTTAAAGACTCTTCTTATACAGCACAATCACAGCAGGATTGACAGTTGGACTACGTTCAAAAAAAACAAAACACACTTATAATTTTTGCTACGGTTAAATACACACCAACGCCACTAAGTATTTTGCCTCCAAGTTCGAACCCTTTAAAGAATCAAGATATTCAAATTAATAAAATCAATGGAGACTTATATTAGATTGGCTGATTCCATAGCCGAGTTTGAACAAGATTTCAACTCCGCCCGAATCCTGGAACAAGCACACCCTTGCACTACTGCAAGAGGAGCTAAGGGCACTATGGAAGACGACCAAGTCTACATATGAAGGTCTTCTCAGCAATCCTGAGCTGTCCAAAGAGGAACTCAGCTCGCTAAGAAGGAAGAACAAAAGTTGCTTCGCATGCTACCTGCAATGCATGTCTGCTGTGGCGGCTGAAGTCGAAGCTATCACCCCCCACAACCGGCAAAAGACGAAGCAAAGGATGAAGACTCCTCGCGTCGTGGACATAAAATGCGGCTGCCACCTTGCGACACCGATGTATTTAAAGGCGACTACCTTTCTTGGCCAGCCTTTAGAGATATGTTCACGGCCGTTTACATCCACAATACTGATCTGAAAGATGTCGAGAAATTATATTATCTAAAACAAAAGCTCAAGGGGAGGCAAAAGGAATAGTGGGTAGGTGCTCTTTAACAAACGAGGGGTTTGCAACCGCCTGGAAAAACTTAAGCGACAGATATGAAAATAAACGTATCCTAGTAAACACCCAACTTAAACTCTTATTTAATCTGACGGCAGTCGAACAGGAGTGTGGAACCTCAATCAAAAAATTGCAACGTGAGATCAACAATTGCATTTCTGCGCTACAATGTCATAACATTGACATCACAAATTGGGATGCAATTATAACTTACTTATGCTCCACAAAACTCCCTCAATCTACACTGGCTCTTTGGGAACAGACCGTAGAACGAAAAACAGATAACCCTAAATGGGAGGATATGGACAAATTCCTGTCCAATCGCTTCCAGACATTAGAGACGGTTTCTGATCTTAGGGGTAACAAAACTACAAAAGCACCCAAAATTCAAAATTCGAATTCTAGGGAAAATTCTATGAAACTTGGGGTTTACCAAGCCGGCGTACCAAAATCGGCATGTAAGATGTGCAACAGTACGAAGCACAAATTACGAAATTGCCAAAAATTCCGTAGGTTGTCTACGTCAGGGAAAATCGAGTTTGTAAAAAGCAATAGTTATTGTCTGAATTGTCTGCCGGTGGACACACCGTTACACGATACACCAGCCCATTCAACTGCAGCACGTGCCACGCAAGGCACAACACCTTGCTCCATCTCCCGACAGCACAACCAAAGACAAATCCTGAAAGGTGGACTCAAAACGCCACCGACAACACACCTTCAACCTCACAGCAGGCTAGGGCAAGGATGGAGTCTGAAAAAAGACAAGATAATACTAATAACGTCTCTTCGTGTCATGCTAACACCACTAAAGGGTTGTTATTAGGAACAGCGCGGGTTAATATACACTACAGCGGAGTGAAATTTTCCACCAGAGCGCTGATAGACTCTGGGTCCGAGTGCTCCTTCATAACAGAGAGACTCAAGAAGAGAATAAACCTGTCATCCAAACGTTTGCATGTGCAAGTGTCAGGAATAAATAATACACCATCTTCACAGGTAAAAGGATCGTGTGCGATTACGATAGGTTCGCTTACAGACCCTTAGTAAGCATCGATACAGTGGTCCTAGTCCTGCCTCAATTAACAGGGGACCTTCTGACTTGCCAAGTGAGCGCAACGACTCAGCAAGCGTTCTCTGATCTGATTCTGGCGGATAAGGGGTTCTTCATTAATGAACCAGTCGATCTCATACTTGGAGGCGACATCTATCCGCAGATAATACTAAACGGTATACGGAAGAACGTTCTAAATACGCTTCTCGCCCAAGAAACCGTCTTCGGTTGGATTTTAACCGGTCGTGCAGATGCACCTCACCCAACCAATACACGGGTATCCTTTTTCAATGAAATTGGCGTAGACAAGCAGCTATCCGCTTTCTGGGAACTTGAAAACGTACCTACAAAAAAAGGCCCTGACCGAAGATAATGCCTATTGCGAGGCACTATATAAAAACACAACGGAAAGGAATTCAGATGGAAGATATACCGTCGCCCTTCCATTCAAACAAAGCTTCCCAAAAACCCTCTGTTTGGGCCCATCTCTTAAGAGCGTCTGCTCTCAGTTCTATCGGAACGGCCCTACAGACAGAATACAATAGGGTACTGACAGAATACGTCACGTTAGGGCACATGTCCAAGGTACTCACCGTAGTACCACTACAAACATCTGATTGCTACTTCTTGCCGCATCATGCGGTTATCAAAGAGGAAAGCTCAACGACTAAAGTGAGGGTCGTGTTCAACGCGTCGTACCCGACATCCAACGGCACGAACCTGAACGATGTTCTACACACCGGCCCAGCACTTCAATCCGACTTAACAATGCTACTTCTCCGATGGAGATTCTACAAGTACGTCTTCAATAGCGACATTGAGAAGATGTACAGACAGATCTGGATAAAGGAAAACCAAACTCAATACCAAAGAATAGTTTTTCGTCTCAAAGCAGGTGACCCTATCAGTATTTACGAACTCAACACGGTAACCTTTGGGGTCAACTGTGCCCCCTATCTAGCGATCAGAACCCTACATCAACTTGCAGATGACGTCGAAGCATCGCTGCCAATCGCAGCGCACATCTTGCGAAACAGTATGTACGTCGATAACGTCCTTGCAGGGGGCATAGCATCGAGGCAGCAATCACTGCTCGCGATGAAATCACAGCTGCATTAAAGTCAGCAGGATTCCGTCTGGGAAAATGGACCTCTAATTGTAGTAGGATACTACAGGGAATACCCAAACCTCACAGGCTTACGGAAGACTTTCTGGAGTTCGAGGAGGCGAGCATGGTAAAAACCCTAGGCATCCGTTGGAACGCGCATTCCGACGACTTTTATTTCACAGCGAAACCAATCGAAAACCAGGACATGTTAACAAAGAGGGCGATCCTTGCTGCCATCGCCAAACTCTTCGACCCTTTAGGCTGGCTCGCTCCACTTACCATCTTTGCCAAGATATTAATGCAGAACATTTGGCTGGAGGGGACGGATTGGGATGAACCGTCACCATCACTCTAGATCGGTGGCAACCTTTATGCAGGAGTACCCCGCCATTAACCGGATTCGTATACCTCAGTGGGTGCACTTCACCCCAAACAACGATATAGAAATTCACGGCTTCCGAAAAAGCCTACGCGGCTACGGTCTACTTGTGAGCTAAGATCAACGATAGGATCTACGTTAGTCGACTTATGGCAAAAACAAGGGTGGCACCAGTGAAAACAATTTCATTACCACGATTGTAGTTATGTGGTGCCGTCTTGCTGGCTGAGACTTTGGAAACTGTGATGGAGAACCTGAACTTAGGCACATTTAACATTCACCTATGGACAGATTCGACCATCATCCTAGCATGGATTCGAAAACCCCCTTGTTCCTGGTCAACATTTGTAGCTAACAGGGTGACAAAAATCGTGGAGAAAGTAGGAAATAAAGCTTGGCATCATGTCGAGTCCGCATCAAATCCAGCGGACTTAGCCAGCAGAGGACTTCCAGCCACAGACCTAGTCGACAACTCTTTGTGGTGGCAGGAATCTTCTTGGCTGCAAGAAGGCAAAGCGAAATGGCCATCTCAAGACGAACAGGAGTACCACACAAACATAGAAGAAAAACGAGTACACGTGCATGCAGCAACGAACATCAACAAAAGCGAGGATATTCTCCAATAGAACACACCCAAAAACTAAAGCGTCCTTTAAAACAGAGTCTTGCCAGATCTCGCCCGACGAAATCAAAGTTACGACTAGCCGTCTCATAAGGATATCCCAACCTAACTACTATGCCGAGGAAATGAACGCTCTGAGAACTAGGAAACCTATCGCGGCCAAAAGCGAGATCTTCTCTCTAGAACCCTTTATCGACAAAAATAATGTCCTTCGGGTGGGGGGTCGTCTCAACGCATCCAGGGACGTTCCCGTCGACGAGCGTCACCCGATAATCCGCCCTTACGCCTGCCGACTCACACGTCTCCTAGTCCAGTTTGTCCACACCATTTCCATACATGGCGGAAACCAACTAATGCTGCGGCTCCTACGCACGCAGTATTGGATACCTCGGGTCAAAAACATGATCCGATCCATCATCTACAGCTGCAAGGCCGGTACGCTATTCCGCAAACGTTCCCCGACGCAACTCATGGGAATTCTACCTGCGGAACGCACCACCTTTTCTCGGGCATTCACCAATACAGGGGTGGATTTTGCCGGACCGTTTGACATCAAGTCTTACAGCGGACGAAGATGCCGCATGTCCAAGGGTTACGTCTGCCTATTTGTCTGCTTTGCGACTAAGGCGATCCACTTAAAGGCGACTAGCGACCTCAGCACTGCCGCGTTTCTAGCAGCGTTTATTCGGTTTGTCGCCAGACGAGGATGCCCGTAAAACCTCTATTCCGACAACGGGACGAACTTTGTCGGTGCGTCGAGGGCTCTCCGCTCAGAGCTCAAGGCATTCTCATTGATGCGCGCAACCAAACCCTCTCTAAATATGCCCACCAAACCCTGACATGGCATTTCATACCAGCAGCCGCTCCTCATATGGGCAGACTGTGGGAAGCGGGAGTTAAGAGTTTCAAAACTCATTTCAAAAAGATCGCATCGGATCATAAATTTACTCTCGAGGAGTTTAGCACCCTCCTGTGTAGGATTGAATCCTGTCTCAACTCTCGACCCCTAAGCCCGTCTTCAAATGACCCGTCCAACCTGGAGCCACTTACCCCCGGACACTTCCTAGTCGGGGGCCACCTGCTAGCGCCACCCGAGATTGACGTCAGCGAGAATCACGCTTCACTCTTCAATCGATGGGAAAAACTTAAGGCGCTTCATCAAACCTTCTGCAAACGGTGGAAAACGGAGTATCCCACCGAATTGCAGAAGCGCGTTAAGTGGAAGCATCCACAATCAAACCTCAAACAGGGGGACCTAGTCGTCATTAAGGAGGATAATCTGCCCCCTAACGAATGGAGACTAGGTCGGATAGCCAACCTTCATTATGGCCCCGATAACCGAGTTCGAGTCGTCGAACTAGATACGGCAAGGGGACAAACCACCAGACCAACCACGAAATTGGTCCTACTACCACCCTCCAGTGAGGGTGAGGCAGACTTGTAACTCCCACCCGTTATAACAAACCGGGTAACCCAGCTCTCGTTCACCCCGAACGAGGCCAACAACCCGCCTAAACCAGCTCTCGTTCACCCCGAACGAAGCCAACAGAACCCTACCGCAGAGCTACCATCTGCCACAGAACCTAAACGCCCTCGGCCAAAGGCACGATGCCAACAGAATTTAGGATACAAAGCATTCAGTTTACGAATAGCTGACAAGTACTGAACTGCATTAATTGCTTCGAACATTTCTTAATTTTATGATGAATTTACTAACTATGCCATGATCTATTAGTGTGGATGAACGCAAGCAATTGTATGAAAGGTACGGACACATATACACATCCGAAACCTAAATTAAAATTCATCGCTCCACATCAATGCGACCAGCAAAGCGATTCGCATTAAAAATGTAATTAAGAAACAATGGAGATGCCATAACGACATGTATTTATTGAGTACGTTAACTTACTCTCTCCGTATGTTCGGAACCTACGTCTCCATTTAAGAATTTGTGGAATCGTTTTATATTTTGAATATTATGTGCATGCATTCTTATTTGTAATATTCGTACCTCGCGAGGTAATACCAGGCGAACGTGTTCCGAATATTCTAAGCACTTTAAAGTTCTACATTCAGAAGAAAATCATAAGAAAGGAATAATGTTGACTGCATTGACCTATCGCCTCAAGTCTGGTAGGAACACATCCTATATACATATACCGTCAGGATGTAGGTTCCAATAATCATACTAAAGGTAGCTGTAGAGTTTTCCGCGACTGTTGCATTGGAAGTTGACGGAAAAATTTGTATGGAAATACGAGTTGTCAGTTTATCGATGAGGAGTTAAGTACGAAAATTAAGATAATCTTGTTATAGGTAAAATAATATTTTAAGTTGTTGACGTCAGTATTTTTGAAGACATCTGTTTTCAATTTAACGATGCTAACGACGCCGAAACTTAGTAAAAGCACAATCGGTTTTGCAAGCAAAATCGTTGGGTCAAATCCCGCATAGTTAAAAGCTAGTGAATTCCCATCCCGTTGCCCCATACTTCAAGTTATTCGAATATAACTCACCTAACTGTACGATTACCATCGAATACCGGCGAATTGTTACGGCGAAACGACCACAGATAGGGCGCGCTCGTACTAATGGTGGGGAGAAAAGAAAATACACAAACGAATTCGTTAAAAAAAAAGTACACAATAATGTTTATTAAGAAAGTGATTGCAAATTCAGAGTTAATCCAATTACAAACAATTCAGGATTTGAGTTTACGCATGCGCGATCTTTTTGTTTCGAGCCGGGAACAGTCAGTGACTCGTAGTCAGGAACAATCACCGGAAGAAGGTGGCGGACATACTCCTGTGGGTAGCCGCACTCAATCACCGGCTCCCAGCCGTGGTACCTCATCGGCACCTAGTCGTAATACGTCGCCTGTCAGCCGCGAACACACTCCTGTTGCCAAGCGTGGACCAATCCCTGCTGTCAGCCGTGGAAACACTCCCGCTGGTAGTCGGGATCACCCGCCTGGCGATAGCCCTGAACGTTCACCTGCTGCCAGTGATGGGTACCCATCGTATGCCAGCTCTTATAATTCGTGTACTTCCAGTCGAGGACATACACCTCCTGGCAGCCGTAGTCACACTCCTCCTGTTGGTGGAAATCAAACGCATGCTATCAGCCGTAGTAATTTACCTGCAGTCAGTCGTAGTCAGGTAGAGTAAAAGGACTTGCATGAGCAAGTGCAAATTAAAGTAGGAACATTAGAAGGCAAAGGCCGTCAATTATACTCTGAAAAGTTACGCGAAGATCCCATTCTACGCTTTTCTGGGTTTTAACCCGAAGAAGGTCCTGCGTTTCAAGTATGCTGGCAAGCTTTCAATACAAGGCGTCCTTACTGCTTGCCAGTTACTGCCTCACAAAAAACCTACACAATTTCAGTAGATCAAACAAGTGCCGAAAAGCCTCCACTAAACGATTTGCTACAATTGTAAAGGACACGCCCCCGCGAGGATATTATATTGCAGATAAAGCATCCAACCGTTTCAACAACAGCGCAAATTGCCATACCATCGCCAACACGTATTACCATGCCCAGTCAACATCAGGCGCAGCAGCATACAATCACCGCTATGCCTGTGGCTACGTATAATCAGCAAATTATCAGCGAAATAAAACCGCAACAAATCACGCTCGCTCAATATCAGGCCCAACAGTTACAGCAGCAGCAACGAGCTCAACACTAGCTAGCCGTTGCCGCACAACAACAACAACAGCAACCGCAAGGAGATACACGCTACAAACTGCCTGAAACGAAATTGGTCACTGTACCAGATTCGGATAAGTTACAATAGAATATTGTCGAGCGAAAACGTCGTCGCTTGGCGCGCTCTGAACGCTCACGTATATCCGTTCAAGATGCAAAGCCTACTGCTATTATAGACAAGTAATGCATACAATTGTTTATCCAACCAACATGTGTACTCAGCAGCGAAGAACAAGATATTATGGAAATTTCAATTTTATGTGTGTTCACATCATAAGACTTTAACGAAATTTCTAAAATGTATCAAATGGGAAACTTAACAGGAAATCTTGCAAGCACTTTCCTTATTCCAATCAAGAAACCTTAAATATTTTTCCTTTATCGCTTCAATTAGATTTGTTGTACCGGCGGACCAGTCGGTTGTACCCCCAGTCTATTGCGTCTACCTAAAGTGTGCCTGCACATAGTTCAGTGATAACAAATAACATACTGAAGGTTAATTGATTCACGTGTATTTCGAATTTTACAAATTACACCAATCTCGACAAGGTGACTATTTATTGAAGGAATAAAATCAAAGAAAGAATTGTGGATTACAACCGATTCCCTATGTATTAGTTTCAAAAAACATTCGGACTAGATATGCACATTAACGGTTTCACATTTTGGATTAATTTGTTTAAACATTTATAATAACAAAACATCTTACACCTTACCAACCAAAATACAGGTCCATTGCTTATATCACACCGGAGCTTCTTTAAGGCAAGTTTCCATCATTAACAACAGCCGACTTATTTTGTGCGCCGTTACTGGTAATTTGTGCCAATGGACGTACCTGGCACGATGGTGCATTGTCTTCGTACGCGTTATGTCTTTTCGATGATATTTTATCTCACAGTCTCCATCCATATTATTTACCCCCCTTTTTTCCATCTTCTATGTTGGATGCATCAACTTTGTTCTTAAAACGATCGGAAATATCGATTCACGACCATACAAAGGGCGAACTTTAAATCCATTTCCCAAAGCATAATCCGCAACACATTGACCGGCTATGCCGGTGCTTTCGATAATAGCGTCATTGCATGATACACGATTTGTTTCATATGAATTGTAGGCTGCCCCAGGAAATTGTTAGCTTCACAATTCACGAATGTGAAGATACTGTGCACTTATTAACCTTCATGTGCCCGGGATATAAAACTTACGTACACGGTCGGAAGTCTACATTTGTAGCAAGCATGTAACTGCATATAAAACCACGATAATGTTTAGAGGAAAAGACTTGTATGATGATTATTTGACATGTACATATAAACTAACATTTTTATTTAAAAATATTGAATTCAAGTAATAATTTTAAGTAAAAAAATGTATTAGTTTTCAGAAACTATACAGCATTTTCCCAAAGTATATGTTGCGGCATGAGCATCGCACACTGCTTTTTTACACCAACTACAGATTTTGCGTGTACTTTTACGATTTCCCATTTCACAGTGTTGACAACGAACAGGATATGCTGGTTGTTTATCGTTGGAAATTTAAGTAAAAATGGATAAATAACCTTTAGAAGTGGCAGAAATGGATCCATATAGTGCCATATCGATAGCTTTACGTGTTTGGATGTGCCCACCACCGCGGACCTTTAGAGCGTTGTTCAATTGCTGGCGTAAAAAGCTGCTTGGCCAAGCTCCTTAAGAACTTTCGTCCTGCGTCTGTACGACGGTCATATGGATTGTATTCCGGGTAAATGATGAAAGATGCAAGTGCACTTATATCTAGCATGTTATAAAACATGGCCAAGAGCCAACCCAAAGTTTTGCGTTTTGTTGAATATGCAGAAATCATTTTATCCACTGCGTCGCGCCTCCTTTGTTTGCATTGTAATCAAGGATATATTGTGGCTTTTTTTCTTTTCAACTAAAATTGAATCTGTCAAAGGTGTACTGGCAAGTATTATGACTGCTCTGCCTCATTTTGGGACATAAGATACCAAAGAAAACTATCCATCGGGAAACCTGAACATGTTAAATTCTTCTGCTCGATTACGGTCAGCCTTCATTTCATTTGGTACGAAAGTCTTATGTTGGCGAACAGTACTAAAAAGAGCAAGACCTTTGGATATTAAATACTTGCCCAAGATTAGCGATGTGAAAAAATTGTCATAAATTATAGTCCGGCCGGTGTTCTCCCAACACCTTCTACTACGTTGGTTGTTCGACTAGCATTTGAGTTCTTTCCGGTATATATCTCACTTTTGAGTGGATAGAACGATCTAGCATCGCTGGCAAACCAAACCCTTATCCCTTACTTGGCAGGCTTAGAGAGTATGTAATGTATGTAAAACAAAACTGAAGGAAACATACAAAATATACTAAGATTGTGCTATTTTATTGCGAAATCGCGTTAAAATTTTCCATGCATGTACACATGCGCAAACATAAACATACATGGATAAGGCAAGCGTAGTGACAGTTGCAAAAAATCATGTTCCGACAAGCTGAAGTCAACAATATAATGATATTTTGCATACATTTTATATGCTGACTACAAATGTAGACTACCGGCTGCAAGATGATGTTTTTTTCAAGTAGGGTCTGGGTTCAGGCAAATAATAATTCGAGTGATATTATGCTCTTAATCGACTTAGAATTGATAATTAGGTAGCTACTGTTGTTCGGGCATTGTTGTTTCGGGCATTGTTGTTTCGGAACTTTTTGTTTTATTTGACTTTTTTCCCATTTTGCTACAAATCTAGATTACCGGGTACATGAAGGTTAAAATATGTCAATGTAAACGACTTGTTATAATAGCCTTAATTGTCGGTATTTCCTGGAGAATAAAAAGAGAAATCAATCCATAAAAATATTATCATCACTTACGAGCTTCCATACTTACGCCCCCTTGCCTGGTTAATTCTGGTTATTTCTACTTCGGAAAAATCAATCTCTGCATAACCTTTTATAAAATCACCGCATCCAAGCACTTCGGCCGCATCTGAATAATGTAAAATACAAATTAAATTATTTAATAAAATTAAACGTGACGGATCTCACTTCTATGACGCGACCCTACCATAAACGTGTAATACAATCGATAGTAGTCTCATTATAATCACGTTCGAGTCCTCTCGATAGATTAGTCCGCCGATTCTCTGCGTTTGTTAGTGGAAACAAGTACGTGGGCAGGCAAGAGATAACTCCAATTGCCGAGAAGTACTGCGAATAACACCGCAGGGTGGTACCTTGCTTTTCATACCGCAAACAAAGGAGTTGAAGGGCAGCAATGATTGTGGGGATATTGCATTCAAATTTGTAGCCACGCAAGGCTTGGTTTTGAGAGAAAAATTCGAGCCACCTTTAAAAGATGTTACAAATATTTTGTTTTATCCCAACAATCCAGAATTTAGTGCTAAAACTACACTAACGAGTTTTAAGTGTGAATTCCAATTCGGACCTATCGATGGCACGCTTGTCGACGAATTGAAGGCTTAAAAGAAAAATGAAAATTTAGTAACAAAATTATCACTAAACCAGCAAGTCAACTCACCACCGCGTGCTTTTACATTAATGATTTTTTTTGCCATTCAGGAAGTGAAAAAAGCGTAGAATATGTCAAAATTCTACACTTCACTTCTGACAGTCAAACAGTCAAGCATCGCAATACGGACATTAGGCCTCATGCGCAACTACACGCACTCCATGTCTCGCATAACATGTCTCTATCAAGCATTAATTTGGTCGAGCTTTAAAAGACTTAAGTCCACGAATTTTAACATCAACGGCTATTGCGTCGAAGATCATGTTGAATAGTGGAAATGCAATTGCATTTCCGCCAAGTTCCGAACCACTTGTGGGAAAACAAAAATACACCACAAAGTATGTAACTAAACAAAGTAAGAAAAGCACCACCTACATTTAATGATGGGTGCTAAAATTAGTTTAGCCATTTTTCCCTTTACATATTGATTTTTCCTACTGATTGTTTTCAATATCACAATTCTCACTCTGTTGAAAATATTCAACAAAATAGAATATACATTTAGGCGTACTATCTAAATAAAGGTTTTTATGAAAGTCTAACAGTGGTCTCGCTTTCATGATAGAAATTGTTATTGTGTTTTGAAATTCAGATAAAGTTTCGTCAGTCTTTTTAGCTTGGAATCCAAGCAAGAATAAAGTAGTGTCATATAGGCTTTAGATACTACAAAAAAGGGAGAAATTAAAATTGTTAGAAAATACTATAAAATTTAGGTCGCGTCAGAACTCAGACGCGAGTCCTCCCTAAGTACTTTCATGACATGACCATTAGGTATCGTTACGCTGCCAAATTGCAACACCGCACAGCTGTCTCACTCCAATGAGTGGAAGAGTTATCAGCTGACAGCGCTACAAATTGCCACACTCGATAGTGTAGGCTATTCCCGCCAGGGTTGTGTTGAAATCAACAAACACACCACAATTTGTGATTCTCACACAACATGGCCCAAATCAACACAAAGAGTGTTCCAGGGCAACAAATAAAGGCCTCTTTACATCTGTCGCGCATTTTATCTGCACGACGTCGCTTAAACGACAATCTGATTCACCAGCTCTGAATTACAAAGAGCCGTAACAACACACGGCTTTATCATGATATAGCGCATCTAACCGCGTTTTGCCTGCAGTAAACAACCAACAAAAAATATAGTTGGTCAATAATCTTTATTTTTTTTTCACTCTTCTGATTGTTTCAACATCAGAATCTTCATTCAGATGAAAATATTTTCAAAATTAAAGATACGTTTAGGCGTATCTCAATGAAAGTTTACTAAACCTAACAGCGAGTGTAGGTTTTACGTGAGTGTTACTCTTCGAAGACCTAACCTCACGCATGTACCAAGTACACAGGTCAAAGCGGGTCTGACCAGCCCCCAAGGCTCGCTTACCTTGGTACCAATCGATAATGTGAGTGGACACATCATCACCTTGGTGGGGTTGGAGGCCTATCTAACACCTCTTCCATTCTATGGGTCATGGCACCCGGTTGCAATGCAACTCCACATTCGAGCTGACCAACTCTTACCGCATTCGCATATCAACCACAGCCACCACGATGCTCCCAAAGGGGCCAACCGCAAATGAACAGAAACGGAAGAAGCTCCGCGGGCTATCTGTTCCCCGTGGTACCACTTTAAAGTCTTGGTCTGACTTTCGCAGCCGAAGCCACTTCCGGTTGAGTATCCACCTACTCCGGACCGGCCGCCTAGGGGTGAAGTGGGGTTAGAACCCCCCCCCCCCCCCCCACATCCACGAACACACACACAAATTAACCACCACGGTCACCACCACGTCTCCTCAGTCTAAACACCTCAAAAGCATACCTATTGAGCAAATCAATAGTCCGCCTAGTGGAGAGCGCTCCACTAACGTCAACCCTACCTTCATCAATATTAACCCCACAACTACCCAAATCCCTTATGTCCGAGTACTCCGGGCACTCGCACAACACATGCACCCAATCCTCATATGCAGCCCCACATGCACACCCCTCCGTTTCGCTAAAGCTCCTCTTATGCAAGAATGCATTAAGAGGACCATGACCAGTAAGCAGAAAACCCAGGCTCAGACTAAATCTGATGTCTGTATTTTCCGCCACAAATGAAACGTCCCGGATGTACCCGTACGTTACCCTGCCGTTGGGACTATTGTCCCAGCGCTCCTGCCACTTCCCTCTAACCACCCCTTCTAATCGATGCCTATTTTCCAACCATCCACTCTCCACATTATCGTCGGCGGCCCATTCATCCTACAACAGCGGCAAACTTGCCCTCCTTCTCAGCCTGAAGGAAACAGCAAGCTGTATAACCACCAAGTCGAGAGGGGGTGCACCAAGAAGCACCTGCACCGCATCCGTGGAAACGGTACGATACAAGGGCAAGCATGGGAGCATCATGCACCTCTGTTTGCTCAGCACGCGCCTCTGACAATGAGCAGTCATGACCGTTCGGTACCATATGGCGGCACCAAAAGTAGCGCATGCTACGAATAGGCCACGATGTATTGTGCGAACGGCACGGCGACTCAGGCCCCAGTCACTCCGAATGATTCGTCGTAACTGCCCCGAAACATTCTGCATCCTATCCCTGACAGCATCCAAGTGTGGCAGGAAGTTCATTCGCTCACCCATTGTCAGCCCCAGGTATTTGACTTTCGTCGCGTATCTGATGCTGACCCCGCCGATGCGGACAACCGGTGGGCGATTCTGTGACAATCTGCCCTTGAGCAGCATCATCACAGTTTTGTCCACCGAAATCTCTACGCCAACATGGGCGCCCCAGCCAGCCACTACTTGACATAGTGACTCGCTGGTACGCTCAATACTGGCGCGAGAATCCCCCTCTATTAATAAGAGGAGGTCATCCGCATAGGCGCTGAATTTGCAAAGATGCTCGAGTTGCCTTAACAAGGAGTCCATCATCATGTTCCATATATATGGACCACAGATGGATCCCTGCGGACAACCACGAGCCACCTCCCTTTCCACACTCTCGCAGGCACCAACGATAGTAGCTCGTCTGTCCGAGAAATAGCTCTGCCACAAAGCAATTTCCGGGCAGCCGAGCTCCACCAACCGCTCGATAACCCTGTCCCAGCGCAGGAAGTCAAACGCCCCCTTGAAGTCAATAAATATGCCAAGGGCATACTTATTGGAGCTTCTCTCTACACAGTCTTGGACATGCATCCAGGCGTCTTCATTGCTGCGTCCTTTCCTAAACCCAAACTGTCTATCCGAATGGTTACCCCCAACTAGCTCCTGAAGCCGCTCAACCATAACCCTCTCCAGCACTTTTCCAAGCACTGGAAGAAGGCTGATACCTCGGTATGACCGAGGATCAGACCTTATTTTGTCGGGCGACTTCAAGAGAACGACAACCCTAGCAGCTTTCCACTCACGTGGGAAGCAACCCTCCCATATGCATTTATCATAAACGGCTTCCAAGTATTCCGGAATAAACTTCCACAAACACTTGCACATTTCTCTGTTTATTCCATCCAAACCCGGAGACCGTTTAGACCTAACCAGGCCAAATGCATAATCCAACTCTTCAACTTCTAGTGGAGGTACAGGTACGTCTTGTGCAAGGGGAGGTACCTGACCTCCGCCCTAGGAAAGAACCCTTCAATAAGCAGCTCTGAACATTCCCTCCATGTTGATATTGTTCGCTCGCCCACACGGAGGGAACTAACTTCGGTCTGGCGGCGACCCCTACAGATCTTGTAGACCTGTCCCCAGGGGTCGTTCGAATTTTCTGACACGAAGTTGCGCCATTGTTCCTCTTTCACCTCTACAACCATTCTCTTATATTCACGCGTTTCCACACTTAATTGACTTCTAAGCTGGGACAGACCATCGGAATCGATATGCCGGGCGCGTTGAAGCCGACGTCTCAGGCGCCTGACAGATCTCCTCTTCTGGGTCAGTTCACGCGTCCACCACCTGACACAGCGAAAACGCCCCTTCTTCCACCTTTCAAACATGCTGTCATTGACCCGCCAGATACAGGCGTTCAAGTTCCCACAAATTGTCATCCTCCCAGCAGCTCCTTGCAGCAGGACTGCTACATATTCTCTTACTCCGGGAAGGTATCGAACCCAATCCGGGTCCGTCTCCTCACCCCGGTCCTGAGAAATGGTTTTGCTGCATTTGCCAGAAAAGAATCTTTTTAGGACGGTCATACTCTGTTCAGTGTGTCTCGTGCAAGGGATGGTTGCATCGGACAGGTTGTTCTGGGCTTGATCCCAAAACCCGACGTCCACGTAACTTTTATAAATCTTTTGTGGCTCCTTGCTGCTCACGCCCAAGGGCGTCCCGTAGTCTACGCCTAAGCGTATCCCCACCACCTTCCAGCAGCTTCGCTGCTCAGCAAGCCACAACAAGTACCCGCTGCTGCTCGCGCCCCACGGCGCCAACAACTCAAACAGCTGATACCACTCATAACTACTACCTTCGTAGTAGAGCTGGTAGCAATGCTGAGCATCAGCCCCTGCCCCCGTCTTCTTCTCCTCCCCTCTTTTCTGGCAGCAATCGTGCAGGTCAGGGAAACAGACTCTTAGTCCCTGCCTCCGTTTGCACCGTCTGCCAGCACAGAATATATAGGTTTGCGACATCCGCTCAATGCAGCTCCTGCCTTGGGTGGTGCCACTTTCCTAGATGTTCTGGTCTCCGCGACGGCAACCCCTCGACGGGTTTCATCGCGCCATGTTGCCAGGTCGCAAACCCAAATCATCCGGGTACCCCAATGCTTGCCCAAGGGCGCCCAGTCCCAAGGCCACAACAGCAATTGCGTCCTGGCCTTCCACAACCTAGGCGTAGTCACCCCTCACTTACCCCTAGAGTGGCGGCGTCACCCCTCATGCACTTCAGAATTCTGCAGTTCAACTGTAATGGACTAACTGGGAAGATTACGGAGATAGTCGATTTCATGAAGCGGCACAACATCCGCATTGCTGCGATTCAAGAGACTAAACTCACAGCAAGATCTGCATTGCAGACCTGCTCTGGTTATAATGTCCACAGGAAAGACCGCGAGAGCGGAAATGGAGGCGGCCTCGCGTTTATTATACACCACTCTGTGCAATATCATATATTTGATCCTGGCATCGACCGCAGTGACAATGTCTTAGAACGTCAAGGCCTATCTGTCCGGTCAGGCGATGCAAATCTAGAAATCATCAACATCTACATCCCTCCTGTCACCTGTTGCCCCAGTGGATACCGCCCTAATATCGAGGCCTTACTCACTGGCAACAATCGCATTATCTTAGGCGATTTCAATGCCCATCACGACCTATGGCATTCAAACTTGCGGGCGGACACTAGGGGTGAGATGTTGGCGGATCAAATAGACGAAACGACGTTCTGCACAATTAACGGAGACGCCCCCACACGTATGGTAGGAAGCTGTCATAGCTCGCCAGATATCTCAATCGTGAGCGCAGAACTCGTAAACTGCGTCAACTGGCAGCCGATGGTAACATTGGCATCCGACCACCTGCCCATACTTATTTCGTTCGAGCGTACCGCCGACTTCATCGTCACCGAAAAACGCACTTTCATAAACTTCAAAAAAGGAAAGTGGGAAGAATATAAATCTGCAACAGACAGCAGCTTTGCTGCCCTCCCTATCCCGACTGATGCCCGCCAAGGGGAGCGTGCCTTCCGTAAGGTCATTGAATCCGCCTCGGCACATTTCATTCCCGCCGGGAGAATTCCCGAAATCCGGCCCCACTTCCCGGCGGAGGTCGCGAGCTTAGCGAGGGAACGCGACCTTATAAGACAGCTTGATCCAGGCGACCCCCAAATAAGGGATATAAACCAACGCATCAGATCGCTTGTGGACGAACACAAGCGGGCGAAATGGGAAGAGCACCTAAGAGGTTGTAACCTCTCTACCGGTGTAGGTAAACTTTGGTCCACCGTAAAGTCCCTATCGAATCCGACTAAGCACAAAAACAAAGTTTCCATCGCCTTTGGCGATAAGGTGCTGTCGGATGCGAAAAAATGCGCGAGCGCTTTCTGCCGACAATATATAATGCGTCCTACGGTCGACAAAGATAGACGGAGAGCCAATAGACGTGCACATAAACACAAACTCAGCGCGTCACCAATTACCATCACCGCTAGAGAGGTTGAGGACGCCATTGGTCGCGCTAAACCATCCAAAGCAGTGGGCCCAGACGGCATAGCCATGCCGATGCTTAAAAACCTAGGGAAAGAGGGTTTCAAATATTTAGCGCATGTCTTCAACCTGTCTCTTTCCACCTTTGTCATACCCGAGAAATGGAAAATGGCCAAGGTGTTCCCGCTACTAAAGCCTGGGAAACCAGCTAACGTAGGTGAGTCATATCGTCCGATATCTCTCCTATCGCCAGTGGCAAAGACGCTTGAAGCCATTTTGCTCCCTCATTTCCAAGCACATTTGCAGCTAGCCCCTCATCAGCATGGCTTCAGAAAACTCCATAGCACTACCTCCGCGCTAAATGTCATTAGCACACAGATAAATTGCGGTTTGAATCAATATCCCCACCATAGAACAGTACTCGTAGCGTTAGACCTATCAAAAGCTTTTGATACGGTCAACCATGGCTCGTTACTGGAAGACCTGGAAGGGTCTACCGTTCCCCCATGTCTTAAAAGGTGGACCGCAAATTACATGGGTGGTCGGCAGGCATCGGTGCAATTCAGAAACGAAACATCAAAACAAAGGAGAATTAAACAAGGGGTGCCACAGGGTGGTGTCCTATCCCCGCTTTTGTTTAATTTCTACATATCTAAGCTACCTTCACCACCGGAAGGAGTCACAATCGTTTCCTACGCCGATGACTGCACAATAATGGCCACAGGCCCAGGCCCAAAGATCGATGAGCTATGCAATAAAATAAACGGCTATCTCCCTGATCTCTCCAGTTTTTTCGCCTCGCGAAACCTGTCATTGTCACCGACTAAATCTTCCGCGACCTTATTTACAACATGGACGCCCCAAATGTCGGCCATATTGAACATCCACGTCGATGGCACTACGCTACCGACTGTCCTACACCCCAAAATCTTGGGTGTGACGTTTGATCAGGATCTACATTTTGGTGCGCACGCAACCGCAATTTTTCCAAGAATTCAGAGCCGTAATAAAATCCTCAAATCCCTTGCTGGCAGTACCTGGGGAAAAGATAAAGAAACGCTCTTGACCACATACAAAGCAATTAGCCAGCCGATTACGTGCTACGCGTCACCCATATGGTCGCCAAGCCTAAAAACCACCCACTGGAAGAAACTACAGGCCTGCCAAAATACTGCTCTCAGAATCGCCACGGGCTGTCTTCCTATGTCCCCAGAACACCATCTGCATAATGAGGCGAGAATACTCCCCATCAGGGAGAGAAATGAGATGCTGACCAAACAGTTTCTGTTCAATACCCAGAAACCTGGGCATCCCAACAGACATCTGATTGATGAACCAGCACCGCCTAGGGGCCTAAGGAGTCATCTCCGTAAGCATTTTGAGGAAATACGGCACCTGAGAACCCAGCCGTATGAAGCGGAAAAACACAAGCAGGTCCTTGGTGAACTCCATAGACAGGCGTCGGACCTTTATGTCGGGAATTTCCCGGTGAATCCAGTACTTAAAAAAAAAAATATCCAGAACTCGCAGAAGAGGAACGCATACTCCCCAGGGAAACGCGTGTCACTCTTGCTCAACTTCGTTCTGGATACTGTAACAGGTTAAACTCTTACCTATCCAGAATCAACCCCGACATACAAAATGTATGCCCTGCTTGCAATGTGTCCCCACATGACACCAACCATCTCTTTAATTGTAATGTGGAACCAACGCCTCTAACACCCCTTTCCTTATGGTCCACCCCTGTTGAAACGGCAAGTTTCCTTGGACTCCCGTTAGAGGATATTGATGACAATTTGTGATCGGTCGCGGCTATTAGGTGGGGCGAGCATTGCTACAACAACAACAACAACAAGAGTCCTAAAATGATCCCCACGTGTTCTAGGGATCAAAATAAGAAACTTTGCCACAGGAACCATACCCCTAAAACGAATTCTGATGTCCCCCAATTTGGGTCAAACTTTTGGGTAGGGGCAAGTTTTGAAAAACCCCACTTTGACCCATTTAGAGTGCTCCAATCGAGTCCAAATGTATGACCGACCCCCACTAACTTTGGAGGCCCGACCCACCGATGACAGTGGCACACCCCTGCAACCCCCCTGGGGGTTCACCATACAAACATTTCAAAAAATCGCCGGTTTTGCACTTTACATGAAAAATCAGCTAAATGGCTATGTTTTATCTTTATTTTTATTTATTTATTTATAATAATATTTATTATTTATTTATAATAATATCTATTTTTTCTCTTAAGAAATTTATTTAGTCAGAACATATGTAAATGAAAAAATTAATTTAAGTGAGTTATAGAAAAGAAATTAAAAAAAATTATTGTTTGAGGTCTTTTTTACTTTCAAGTCTGGGCAATTTCGCACGGCTCTCTAATGTCGTCGCCATAACAGCCTCTACATTTTCCGGTATAACCCGTTTGGAAACGCTAGCTAGCAATTGAACATGTCGTTCCGTTCCTTGTACGTGTGATGGAGTTTTTGGATCATTAAACGGTGGATCATCTTGATTTAAATATTCTTTCAATGTATCGTACGGAATGCTTCGCGTGAATGGTGGTTCAAATATGATATTTATATCATTCAAATTGATCATTTCCGTACAACTTGTGCAATTAAAGTTTATATCTGGTTTTTTATAAACTCTAAGTTCCATTGGCTCGTCAACATCGGTTCGATAGCGTAGAATTTTCTTGATGGCACAGTCGCGCTTTTCTTTGCTGTCATCAAACAACATTGATAACAAGATATTTTCCGAATGCGCATAATATGAATTATCTTTAATTACTTGATTGACAATTTTGCGTAAACGAGGTTCTAGAAATCGTGACCAACCAATGAACTTGAAAAATAATGCACTGCCGTACACGACAGAGCTGTAATACTTGATATTGAAGTACATTGGTGCATTACATTTAATTATAAATTCAACCATGTCGTATAAGTACTTCGAATCGGTGGAAAATTCAATTTTTTCTGGAGCATATTTTGCAACTCAGTTTTCTGCAAGCCGTCCACCACCTGAAAATATATAATAATAAAATAATTAAAAATGGTTGATAATTATAATAAATGAGTGATAGCAATAACTTACCGGAAGAGTTTCACAAGTTTCGATTTGACGGCTCAGTTTTCCGGTTGCCGATCTTGGTCCAGTGCTGGTTGATTTATCCAAAGCTTCAAACAAATGCCGAAACGGAAGTTCGTTGAAGCTTAGAAGGCAAACGAAGCAATGCAATGGTCTTTTTAACAGCAATTCCAATCGTCGTATAATTCCACCGTGTGGGCCAGTGTTTGTTGGCTCACCGTCAGTGCATATTCCAATTAATGCATCCAGTGATATATTTTTATCGTTGAAAAAACATTTAATTTGGTTGTTTCGTATTCAGCGGTTTTATGTTCCAGTCTTACGTAACCAATCAATTCAGAATTGGGTTCTCTCAAAATAACAAGATGATGTTCTTTTACCATCCTAGTATGATACTTCTCATCAATTTTATCTATCGTTAAAGTATCATCGTTTCTGCCATCGAATGAAAACGCTAACAAATTGGTATCATCTAACCGTTTGCGAAGCACTTCTTGTCTGCATTTCTCTTTTTCTCTACGAACTTTCGATTTATCCATGATGAGAGGTTTCCCATGCTTATCTTTAATTTTAAAATTTTGCAAAAGAGCGGTTCCCAATGCTGATGCTACTCTGTCAGGCACACCAAATCTGTCACATACCAAGGCAAAGTTAAAACAATCGTACCTCTCTGTGTATTGTGAACTTGTGCTTCTATCCATATCTTCTTGAACCGGTGGTGGTGCGTATGTTGAACCATCGGGATCTTGGTATGTTGGCATTGATGACATAGACGTTGCTCCTTGCTCTTCAGTTTCCATCATAAATGCATCCATTGTTAGTCTTCTCTAATTATGTTGATCGTGCATGAACTCTTTGCGGCGTTCGGGAACCCAGCCGCATGCACATGGAGCTGCCCTCAAATCGCATTTACATGTTCCCATGTAAAAAATTGTTTCCAGAGATTTTACATACTCTGTAAATTGTTGGGTGTTGTTTCTTCTCTTGATTTTCTCTTGATACTTGTCAAGCAATTTATTCAATTTATCAAATACACTTTTTTCAGCATTATTTCCATACCAAGTTTTTCCCAAATTCAAATCAACTTATCTTGTACTTGGATAGTGAATGATTTATGGGAAAACTTTTTTTGTTCTGTTTTAGCACGTTCGCTTAAATAAAAATAATATCTCAAGATATCCAGATGGGTTGGTAAATTAAGATCAGTTAAATCAGTAGACACACCAAAAACAGTAACATCATGCTTGGGTATATGACTCATTGGGTTTTCGTTAGTTGTTGATGTAGTTGCTTCATCTTGCGGTGTAGAGGATGGTGGATTCATTGTAAACTTTTTAATTTGGAATGGTCACTTCACTTATTATTTTTTTTTAAATATTTTTTTATCTGAAATTAGCACTTCACACTTTGAGTTCTTCACAACGACTTAATGCATTCACAAAAACTGTTGCGTTATATACGGTCTACGAGACGAGGTAATAAGAATGAAATGGTAATTTCAATTATACCTTCTGTGTCTTGTGGTGGCTTAAAAAAAACAACACAAGCAATTTTACGATCTGCAATTGCGTCACAGTGATACCTTCATTTTTGAAAACGGTTGAATAAAAAACCCACACAACTATGTTTACGACATGCAAATGCATCACAGTGATGCCTTGGTTTTAAAAGGGTTGTAAAAACGCTAATTTCTAATAATTAAGCTATTGCATAGATTTTATCGCGGGCTTGGCGACTAAATCAAAAAAACACCGTAACGGATATTTGTCAACAAAGGTTCGAAAAGGCTCGAAAAGGTTCGAAAAGGTTTGTAAAGGTTCGGTGATAGCAACAGACCAAATACATATAATTGGATCTCTTTCATAAACAGCGCTGGGCACCACTACATTTACACGGTTACCAAATTGAGAATGTGTTAATAAACACGAATGCGTAGCGAGCACGAAAACAAAATCAATTATTTATTTGTTTGATTTCAATGCTTGAATGGTGAACACGTGTCACACGCACTCTTTGGTACTCTGTTTTAAGCGCGCGTGCGACACTTCCTCACCGTACGACCATCGAAATCAAACTAAAAGAGCTGTGGTTGATTTTCACGAAGTAGCCATTGTGCTATCGCTTATCGTATACATATATGGTCACTTAAAAGCCAATCTAATAAAACCGCACTGCGTTTTTTTAGCGCACGCAAACAACCGGTGTTTTTTGGCTTAACCCAAATAAGCATGCGTTGCGACAATGTAAAGCATGTGTGCAAACGTCAAATCTAAATTTCACGCAGAACAAAAATTGGAAATCGAGTTAGGTTTTCACGCAACAAATTCAATTTGAGTTGCTCTCATACAAGTTGTATGTGCATGAGACATTTTTGACAGAAAATGACTTGCGTGCGTTTATATTAGGTTGGCTTGTTAGCAGGTGCTAAGCTCACGCCCACCCAGGATCATAAAGTTAAAGTTAAAGTTAAAGTTAAAGTTAAAGTTAAAGTTAAAGTTAAAGTTAAAGTTAAAGTTAAAGTGAATGTTAAAGTTAAAGCGAAAGTTAAAGTTAAAGTTAAAGTTAAAGTTAAAGTTAAAGTGAATGTTAAAGTTAGAGCGAAAGTTAAAGTTAAAGTTAAAGTTGAAGTTAAGGTTAAAGTTAAAGTTAAAGTGAATGTTAAAGTTAAAGCGAAAGTTAAAGTTAAAGTTAAAGTTAAAGTTGAAGTTAAGGTTAAAGTTAAAGTTAAAGTTAAAGTTAATGTTAAAGTTAAAGTTAAAGTTAAAGTTAAAGTTAAAGTTAAAGTCAAAGTTAAAGTTAAAATTAAAGTTAAAGTTAAAGTTGAGGTTAAAGTTATAGTTAAAGTTAAAGTTAAAGTTAGGTTTTCACGCAACAAATTCAATTTGAGTTGCTCTCATACAAGTTTTATGTGCATGAGACATTTTTGGTAGAAAATGACTTGCGTGCGTTTATATTAGGTTGGCTTGTTAGCAGGTGCTAAGCTCACGCCCACCCAGGATCATAAAGTTAAAGTTAAAGTTAAAGTTAAAGTTAAAGTGAATGTTAAAGTTAAAGCGAAAGTTAAAGTTAAAGTTGAAGTTAAGGTTAAAGTTAAAGTTAAAGTGAATGTTAAAGTTAAAGCGAAAGTTCAAGTTAAAGTTAAATTTGAAGTTAAGGATAAAGTTAAAGTTAATATTAAAGTTAAAGTTAAAGTTAAAGTCAATGTTAAAGTTAAAATTAAAGTTAAAGTTATAGTTAAAGTTAATGTTAAAGTTAAACTTAAAGTTAAAGTTAAAGTTAAAGTCAAAGTTAAAGTTAAAATTAAAGTTAAAGTTAATGTTAAAGTTAAGGTAAAGGTTAAAGTTAAAGTTAAAGTTAATGTGAATGTTAAAGTTAAAGCGAAAGTTAAAGTTAAAGTTGAAGTTAAGGTTAAAGTTATAGTTAAAGTTAAAGTGAATGTTAAAGTTAAAGCGAAAGTTAAAGTTAAAGTTAAAGTTGAAGTTAAGGTTAAAGTTAAAGTTAATGTTAAAGTTAAAGTTAAAGTTAAAGTTAAAGTCAAAGTTAAAGTTAAAGTTAAAATTAAAGTTAAAGTTAAAGTTAATGTTAAAGTTAAGGTTAAAGTTAAAGTTAAAGTTAAAGTTAAAGTTAATGTTAAAGTTAAAGTTAAGATTAAAGTTAAAGTTAAAATTAAAGTCAAATTTAAAGTTAAAGTTAAAGTTAAAGTAAAAGTTAGAGTTAAAGTAAAATTTAAAGTTAAAGTTAAAGTTAAAGTTAAAGTAAAAAGTTAAAGTTAAAGTTAAAGTTAAAGTTAAAGTTAGAGTTAAAGTTAAAGTTAAAGTCAAAGCTAAAGTTAAAGTTAAAGTTAAAGTTAATGTTAAAGTTAAAGTTAAAGTTAAAGTTAAAGTTAAAGTTAAAGTCAAAGTTAAAGTTAAAGTTAAGGTTAAAGTTAAAGTTAAAGTTAAAGTTAAAGTTAAAGTTAAAGCTAAAGTTAAAGTTAAAGTTAAAGTTAAAGTTAAAGTTAAAGTTAAAGTTAAAGTTAAAGTAAAAGTTAGAGTTAAAGTAAAATTTAAAGTTAAAGTTAAAGTTAAAGTTAAAGATAAAGTTAAAGTTAAAGTAAAAAGTTAAAGTTAAAGTTAAAGTTAGAGTTAAAGTTAAAGTTAAAGTTAAAGTTAAAGCTAAAGTTAAAGTTAAAGTTAAAGTTAATGTTAAAGTTAAAGTTAAAGTCAAAGTTAAAGTTAAAGTTAAGGTTAAAGTTAAAGTTAAAGTTAAAGTTAAAATTAGAGTTAAAGTAAAATTTAAAGTTAAAGTTAAAGTTAAAGTTAAAGATGAAGTTAAAGTTAAAGTTAAAGCTAAAGTTAAAGTTAAAGTTAAAGTTAAAGTTAAAGTTAAAGTTAAAGTTAAAGTTAAAGTTAAAGTTAAAGTCAAAGTTAAAGTTAAAGTTAAATTTAAAGTTAAAGTTAAAGTCAAAGTTAAAGTTAAAGATAAAGTTAAAGTTAAAGTTAAAGCTAAAGTTAAAGTTAAAGTTAAAGTTAAAGATAAAGTTAAAGTTAAAGTTAAAGCTAAAGCTAAAGTTAAAGTTAAAGTTAAAGTTAAAGTTAAAGTTAAAGTTAAAGTTAAAGTTAAAGTCAAAGTTAAAGTTAATGTTAAAGTTAAAGTTAAAGTCAAAGTTAAAGTTAAAGTTAAAGTTAAAGTTAAAGTTAAGGTTAAAGTTAAAGTTAAAGTTAAAGTTAAAGTTAAAATTAAAGTAAAATTTAAAGTTAAAGTTAAAGATAAAGTTAAAGTTAAAGTTAAAGCTAAAGTTAAAGTTAAAGTTAAAGTTAAAGTTAAAGTTAAAGTTAAAGTTAAAGTTAAAGTCAAAGTTAAAGATAAAGTTAAAGTTAAAGTTAAAGCTAAAGTTAAAGTTAAAGTTAAAGTTAAAGTTAAAGTCAAAGTTAAAGTTAATGTTAAAGTTAAAGTTAAAGTCAAAGTTAAAGTTAAAGTTAAAGTTAAGGTTAAAGTTAAAGTTAAAGTCAAAGTTAAAGTTAATGTTAAAGTTAAAGTTAAAGTTAAAGTCAAAGTTAAAGTTAAAGTTAAAGTTAAAGTTAAGGTTAAAGTTAAGTTAAAGTTAAAGTTAAAGTTAAAGTTAAAGTTAAAGTTAAAGTTAAAGTTAAAGTTAAAGTTAAAGTTAAAGTTAAAGTTAAAGTTAAAGTTAAAGTCAAAGTTAAAGTTAAAGTTAAATTTAAAGTTAAAGTTAAAGTCAAAGTTAAAGTTAAAGATAAAGTTAAAGTTAAAGTTAAAGCTAAAGTTAAAGTTAAAGTTAAAGTTAAAGTTAAAGTTAAAGTTAAAGATAAAGTTAAAGTTAAAGTTAAAGCTAAAGTTAAAGTTAAAGTTAAAGTTAAAGTTAAAGTTAAACTTAAAGTTAAAGTTAAAGTTAAAGTTAAAGTCAAAGTTAAAGTTAATGTTAAAGTTAAAGTTAAAGTCAAAGTTAAAGTTAAAGTTAAGGTTAAAGTTAAAGTTAAAGTTAAAGTTAAAGTTAAAGTTAAAATTAAAGTAAAATTTAAAGTTAAAGTTAAAGATAAAGTTAAAGTTAAAGCTAAAGTTAAAGTTAAAGTTAAAGTTAAAGTTAAAGTTAAAGTTAAAGATAAAGTTAAAGTTAAAGTTAAAGCTAAAGTTAAAGTTAAAGTTAAAGTTAGAGTTAAAGTTAAAGTTAAAGTTAAAGTTAAAGTTAAAGTTAAAGTCAAAGTTAAAGTTAATGTTAAAGTTAAAGTTAAAGTCAAAGTTTAAGTTAAAGTTAAAGTTAAGGTTAAATTTAAAGTTAAAGTTAAAGTTAAAGTTAAAGTTAAAGTTAAGGTTAAAGTTAAAGTTAAAGTTAAAGTTAAAGTTAAAGTTAAAGTTAAAGTTAAAGTTAAAGTTAAAGTTAAAGTTAAAGTTAAAGTTAAAGTTAAAGTTAGAGTTAAAGTAAAATTTAAAGTTAAAGTTAAAGATAAAGTTAAAGTTAAAGCTAAAGTTAAAGTTAAAGTTAAAGTTAAAGTTAAAGTTAAAGTTTAAGTTAAAGTTAAAGTTAAAGTTAAAGTTAAAGTTAAAGTTAAAGTTAAAGTTAAAGTTAAAGTTAAAGTTAAAGTTAAAGTTAAAGTTAAAGTTAAAGTTAAAGTCAAAGTTAAAGTTAAAGTTAAAGCTAAAGTTAAAGTTAAAGTTAAGGTTAAAGCTAAAGTTAAAGTTAAAGTTAAAGTTAAAGTTAATGTTAAAGTTAAAGTTTAAGTTAAAGTTAAAGTTAAAGTTAAAGTGAATGTTAAAGTTAAAGCGAAAGTTAAAGTTAAAGTTGAAGTTAAGGTTAAAGTTAAAGTTAAAGTTAAAGTTAAAGTTAATGTTTATTTATTTATTTATTTATTTATTTATTTATTTATTTGAGTCTTTAAATTTACAAATTTTTACAGACTAGCATAATATTAAGAGTAGAAAGATCTTAAATGACTAATTAGGGTTACATACGAAGAAGTACAGTCAACACCTGAAGAACTGAAAAACAAATTGAGATCCGCACAAGCCCTCGCAAAAGGCGCGTTTACCGCATAGTTGGTCCTTGCAAAACTAATTTTAAAGGTCTCAAAGTGCCGCAAGTTTCTGCAGGGAACATTGAACTGAATTTTTTCCAGGAGCGATGGACAATCAACAGCTCCAGAAATTAAGCCAATGATAAACGAGCACGATAAGATGGTTCGTCTATTTACAAGCGTACTCAGTTCAATTAAAAGACATCTCGATTCATATGACGGCAAAGGATCAGAAAAATTCAAAGAACGGAGAGCAAAACGTAAAAAAACTTTTTGAACTCTCTCGATACGATTAGAGGGACTAGTATGGTATGGTCTCCAAATTAAAGCAGCATACTCCAGTCTCGATCTGACAAAAGAACAATAAAGAGACTTGAGGGTGTGAGGGTTGGTGAAAGCTGAACAATTTCTACGAATGAACGCTAGCATGGCATAAGACCGAGTAATAACGTAGTTAACTTGGTTAGCGAAACCAAATTTCGCGTCAAAAAATACACCCAAGTCTTTAATTTCCTCAACGGATTCCAGGGCACAGCCCGCAATACTATATGAAGTCCGTAGAACATTAGCCGATTTAGAAAAAGTCACGTGAAAACACTTTTTGATGTTAAGAGTAAGACGATTTAAACAACACCAGTTTTCAACATTGAGGATGTCCGATTGCAGCCTTTCAGAGTCACGAGAAATCTTTATGGTGGCGAAAATTTTCAAATCGTCTGCACACAACAAGTATTCCGCAAAAGCGAAGCATGAGCCGATATCATTTATAAATAATATAAAAAATAGAGGCCCTAGAATACTTCCTTGCGGGACCCCAGAGGAAGCAATGAAGGGCTGGGACGTGGCGTTGTCTATTTCAACAACGCATTGTCTATTTGAAAGATACGACGCAATCCACTTCAAAAATGTGGAATGAAAACCCAAAGCCATAAGCTTAGCCAAGAGTATCTGGTGCGAAACCTTGTCGAAAGCCTTTGAAAAGTCAGTGTATATTGTATCAACTTGCAATCTATTATGAAAAGCGGAAAAGCAGTATTCAGAAAAAATAGATAAGTTAGTAACAGTGGACCGTTTTGAAACAAATCCGTGCTGATTATTCGAAATTAGGGCCTTAACTGCAAAGTATAATTTATCATTTACTATAATCTCAAAAAGTTTGGAAACACATGAGAGCTTCGAAATAGGTCTGTAATTACGAACATCATTTTTGTTACCACTCTTGAATATCGGAGAAATTGAAGTTAGCTTCCAGTCATCCACAAATGTCCCAGTGGCCAGAGAGTTGTTGAAGATAATTGAAAGAGGATCAGCCAAACACAAGCAGTTTTTCAACAATATGACAGAAAGACCATCTGAGTCCGTCTTAGTAGACAGCTTAAGCTTCCCAATACCATTAACCACATCCGTAACGGAAATACGCAAAGATCCAAAATTGAGCGCTGAGTTGCTCATGGAAGGCAAACTCGAGTGGACGCGAGTGTCTGGTTCGAAATTAGAACAAAAAAAATTGGCAAATAGATTCGCAGCATCAACTGCATTGATTGCAGATTTGTCGTTGAAAAACACATTACTAGGGACAGATGAGCAGGCCTTTTTTGACTTTATGAAACGCCAAAACGACTTTGAGTTCGACATTATATTACTCTCAAAGCTCAGAACATAATTTCTGTACAAAAACCTATTCAAGCACTTGAATGCCTTTAAATCGTTTTGAAATTTTGAGTAGTGCGCCGAATCTCCAGTTCTTTTATACTGTTTTAAAGATTTGCACTTAACATTCCTCAGATGTTTTAGCCTCTTAGTATGCCAGGGCGTCTTATATGTTTTTTTCCTATATATTGGGATATGCTTCAAGCACAACTCATGGACCTTATTTTTGAAAATATGAAAACAAGATGTGACATCATTATCGCGGAATGAATCACACCAATCAATGCTTAATAATATTTCATTAAGATACGACATATCGCAAGCACTAAAGTTGAAATTAATTTCAGGCTTATCTGTAATTTCAGCAAATTCATAAAACTCCAATTCTAGGGAAATAGAAACGTGATGTTTGTCGGTCTGCAGGATTGGTGTGAAGCATTCAGACAATGTGTAGTTAACATTGTTTGAGATGAACACTAAATCTAAAATTCTATTCAGTCTATTATAGAGCCCATTAACTTGTACCAAATCAATACTTAAGAAACTATCAATAAGATGAATTTCGGCTGAAGAGTTAACGTTAGAGGCCGTAAAAGAAGCCGTGTCCTCAATATGAGACCAATTCAAATTACATAAATTAAAATCTCCAAGTACACAAAGATGATTGTCACCCACATTTGATACCAGTGATAGAACGTTGTCAGCGTGTGCAATATATAAGGCATCTGCACTGTTCGGTGGAATATACGAAGCGCACAAATACAAGATTCCAGAAGAACCATGAACGCGTACGCAGAGCTGATCAATGAGTGTATCAGAGTTAGCGAGTGTTACCACGGCCGCCTGGAATTTCCTCCGAACAGCAATGAGAACACCCCCTCCTCTCGAGCAACCTGTTTTAACAAGATCACGATCCTTACGGAAAATATCATAGAGATGAGGATCAAAGATTTCACTACTAAAAAATTTCTCGTTCAGCCAAGATTCAACAAAAACGAAAATATCATAATCTAATGCAGAACTATACATAAAAACTTCCGAACATTTAGTACGAAGACCAGATACATTTTGAAAGTATATTTTTAGGCAATTAAAATTAGACTTAACATTGGGAATATCTGCAACATCATCAGGAATCCCGTTTTGCACGAACGGAACGAAAAGGCTGCACTTTGACATTCGCAGGCCAGGTTTCTGATTTTAAAATAGTGCCAGATATCTCTTCAGGCACGCCAAGTTTAAAATTTACCCATTTTAAAGTATGCGGATCCACACCTTTCTTTATTAATTTAAAACAAAGCAGTTGGCTTTTATCGATAGAAATATGTTCGGCAAGGTAGTTCAGAATATTTTCTTCAGTGACAGAATTCAAAAACGAAGAGATATGCAACCATATAATGCGCCTCACAACATTACGTCGTACTACAGCCAAATCAACGTTTGAACTTGTACCAACAACAACTTGCATTGGTTTATCTTGGTTGCTTACTTTCGTTTCTTTGTTCACATTTGTCAACATTTGTATATTTTTCTTTTTTCTCCTATTCTTGCGCTTATTCGTTGTTTTCCACTCAGATTCGCCTTGTGCCGTGGAAGCGTCAGCATCGACGTCAGCTGCAACAGGCGCCGAATTAGCAATATCAGAAAAATTATTCAAACCACTGCTTGGGTCATTAGAATTATCGACAGAGATTTTCGCTACATCGTTGGTTTCACTTCTGGCTTCGAACGATATTTTTTCTGCAGAATTGTTAGCAGCAACAAAAGTCTCACGAACATCGTTGGTTAAAATGCTCTTAGCAACACCATACCCCACATCATCACACGACTGAAAGCGAGAGCAGGGCATCGGCAAAAATGTTTTAATAAAAACAAAGTCAGCTTTAATGTCTTTGATGTCTTTAGCAACAACATCGTTATTGTCACACACTATCTTCAGCAAAGAGTGCAAATCAGCACGTAGGTCTTTCACCTCGGAACGTAAAGATTTGTTTTCGTCTATAATTGCACTCAACATTGATTTTAAATCATGTTCTTGCCCACTGCACACACATTGTTCGTTTTTATTGTTTTTGTTATTAGCATCTGCATGATACTGTTTATTAGAATTATTGACAAGATGAACGGGGGGTGGTGAGCGTAAAGAACTGCGACGCGCTCTCTCACAAGCTTTACAGTAAAAAGGAATATTAGATTTCACAAAATAATCCAAGTCATCTGTAAGAATATCCACACAGGGAAGATGAAAAAGTTCACTGCAGCTAGCACACTGAATTGATAACGATCAACTCTTTGCCCACAACTACACGGCATTTTAAATATGTAGTAAAGAAAAAATTAAATAAATTATATATTATAAACTTGCGAGCACGCAGAAAACACGTCCGAACAACTCGACGGTCAACTCTACCTAAAGTTAAAGTTAAAGTTAAAGTTAAAGTTAAAGTTAAAGTTAAGGTTAAAGTTAAAGTTAAAGTTAAAGTTAAATTTAAATTTAAAGTTAAAGTTAAAGTTAAGTTAAAGTGAAAGTTAAAGTTAAAGTTAATGTTAAAGTTAAAGTTAAAGTGAATGTTAAAGGTAAAGCGAAAGTTAAAGTTAAAGTTAAGGTTAAAGTCAAAGTTAAAGTTAAAGTTAAGGTTAAATTTAAAGTTAAAGTTAAAGTTAAAGTTAATGTTAAAGTTAATGTTAAAGTTAAAGTTAAAGTTAAAGTTAAAGTTAAAGTTAAACTTAAAGTTAAAGTTAAAGTTAGAGTTAAAGTAAAAGTAAAAGTTAAAGTTAAAATTAAAGTTAAATTAAAGTTAAAGTTAAAGTTAAAGTTAAAGTTAAAGTTAAAGTTAAAGTTAAAGTTAAAGTTAAAGTTAAAGTTAAAGTTAAAGTTAAAGTTAAAGTTAAAGTTAAAGTTAAAGTTAAAGTTAAAGTTAAAGTTAAAGTTAAAGTTAAAGTTAAAGTTAAAGTTAAAGTTAAAGTTAAAGTTAAAGTTAAAGTTAAAGTTAAAGTTAAAGTTAAAGTTAAAGTTAAAGTTAAAGTTAAAGTTAAAGTTAAAGTTAAAGTTAAAGTTAAAGTTAAAGTTAAAGTTAAAGTTAAAGTTAAAGTTAAAGTTAAAGTTAAAGTTAAAGTTAAAGTTAAAGTTAAAGTTAAAGTTAAAGTTAAAGTTAAAGTTAAAGTTAAAGTTAAAGTTAAAGTTAAAGTTAAAGTTAAAGTTAAAGTTAAAGTTAAAGTTAAAGTTAGAGTTAAAGTAAAAGTTAAAGTTAAAGTTAATGTTAAAATTAAAATTAAAATTAAAATTAAAATTAAAATTAAAGTAATTAAAGTTAAGGTTAAAGTTAAAGTTAAATTTAAAGTTAAAGTTAAAGTTAAAGTCAAAGTTAAATTTAAAATTAAAGTTAAAGTTAAAGTTAAGGTTAAAGTTAAAGTTAAGGTTAAAGTTAAAGTTAAAGTTAAAGTTAAAGTTAAAGTTAAAGTTAAGGTTAAAGTTAAAGTTAAAGTTAAAGTTAAAGTTAAAGTTAAAGCTAAAGTTAAAGTTAAAGTTAAGGTTAAGGTTAAGGTTAAGGTTAAAGTTAAAGTTAAAGTTAAAGTTAAAGCTAAAGTTAAAGTTAAAGTTAAAGTTAAAGTTAAGGTTAAAGTTAAAGTTAAAGTTAAAGTTAAAGTTAAAGTTAAAGTTAAAGTTAAAGCTAAAGTTAAAGTTAAAGTTAAGGTTAAGGTTAAGGTTAAGGTTAAAGTTAAGGTTAAAGTTAAAGTTAAAGTTAAAATTAAAGTTAAAGTCAAAGTTAAAGTTAAAGTTAAGGTTAAAGTTAAAGTTAAAGTTAAAGTTAAAGTTAAAGCTAAAGTTAAAGTTAAAGTTAAGGTTAAGGTTAAGGTTAAGGTTAAAGTTAAAGTTAAAGTTAAAGTTAAAGCTAAAGTTAAAGTTAAAGTTAAAGTTAAAGTTAAAGTTAAAGTTAAAGTTAAAGTTAAGGTTAAAGTTAAAGTTAAAGTTAAAGTTAAAGTTAAAGTTAAAGTTAAAGTTAAAGTTAAAGTTAAAGCTAAAGTTAAAGTTAAAGTGAATGTTGAAGTTAAAGCGAAAGTTATAGTTAAAGTTAAAAATAAAGTTAAAGTTAAAGTTAAAAGGAAAGTTAAAGTTAAAGTGAAAGTTAAAGTTAAAGTTAAATTAAAAGTTAAAGTTAAAGTTAAGGTTAAAGTTAAGGTTAAAGTCAAAGTTAAAGTTAAAGTTAAGGTTAAATTTAAAGTTACAGTTACAGTTAAAGTTAAAGTTAAAGTTAAGGTGAATGTTAAAGTTAAAGTTAAACTGAATGTTAAAGTTAAAGCGAAAGTTAAAGTTAAAGTTAAAAATAAAGTTAAAGTTAAAATGAAAGTTAAAGTTAAAGTTAACGTTAAAGTTAAAGTTAAAGTTAAAGTTAAAGTTAAAGTTAAAGTTAAAGTTAAAATTAAAGTTAAAGTTAAAGTTAAAGTTAAAGTTAAAGTTAAAGTTAAAGTTAAAGTTAAAGTTAAATCTAAAGTTAAAGTTAAATTTGAAGTTAAAGTTAAAGTTAAAAGGAAAGTTAAATTTAAAGGGAAAGTTAAAGTTAAAGTTAAATTTAAAGTTAAAATTAAAGTTAAAGGTAAAGTTAAAGTTAAGGTTAAATTTAAAGTTAAAGTTAAAGTTGAAGTTAAAATTAAAGTTAAAATTAAAGTGAATGTTAAAGATAAAGTTAAAGTGAATGTTAAAGTTAAAGCGAAAGTAAAAGTAAAATGAAAGTTAAAGTTAAAGTTATAGTTAAAGTTAAAGTTAAAGTTACAGTTAAAGTTAAAGTTAAGGTTAAAGTTAAAGTTAAAGTTAAAGTTAAGGTTAAATTTAAAGTTAAAGTTAAAGTTAAGGTTAAAGTTAAAGTTAAATTTAAAGTTAAAGTTACAGTTAAAGTTAAAATTGAAGTTAAGTTTAAAGTTAAAGTTAAAGTTAAAGTTAAAGTTAAAGTCAAAGTTAAAGTTAAAATTAAAGTTAAAGTTAAAGTTAAAGTTAAAGTTAAGGTTAAAGTTAAAGTTAAAGTTAAAGTTAAAGTTAAAGTTAAAGTTAAAGTTAAAGTTAAAGTTAAAGTAAAAGTTAAAGTTAAAGTTAATGTTAAAATTAAAGTTAAAGTTAAAGTTAAAGTGAATGTTAAAGTTAAATCGAAAGTTATAGTTAAAGTTAAAAATAAAGTTAAAGTTAAAGTTAAAAGGAAAGTTAAAGTTAAAGTGAAAGTTAAAGTTAAAGCTAAAGTTAAAGTTAAAGTTAAATTTAAAGTTAAAGTTAAATTTAAAGTTAAAGTTAAAGTTAAGGTTAAAGTTATAGTTAAAGTTAAGGTAAAGTTAAAGTGAATGTTAAAGTTAAAGCGAAAGTTAAAGTTAAAGTTAAAAATAAAGTTAAAGTTAAAATGAAAGTTAAAGTTAAAGTTAAAGTTAAAGTTAAGGTTAAGGTTAAGGTTAAGGTTAAAGTTAAAGTTAAAGTTAAAGTTAAAGTGAAAGTTAAAGCTAAAGTTAAAGTTAAAGTTAAAATTAAAGTTAAGGTTAAAGTTAAAGTTAAAGTTAAAGTTAAAGTTAATGTTAAGGTTAAAGTTAAAGTTAAAGTTAAAGTTAAAGTTAAAGTTAAAGTTAAAGTTAAAGTTAAAGTTAAAGTTAAAGTTAATGTTAAAGTTAAAGTTAAAGTGAATGTTAAAGTTAAAGCGAAAGTTATAGTTAAAGTTAAAAATAAAGTTAAAGTTAAAGTTAAAAGGAAAGTTAAAGTTAAAGTGAAAGTGAAAGTTAAAGTTAAAGTTAAAGTTAAAGTTAAAGTTAAAGTTAAAGTTAAAGTTTAAGTTAAGGTTAAAGTTAAAGTTAAGGTTAAAGTCAAAGTTAAAGTTAAAGTTAAGGTTAAATTTAAAGTTACAGCTAAAGTTAAAGTTAAAGTTAAAGTTAAGGTGAAAGTCAAAGTTAAAGTTAAAGTTAAAGTTAAAGTTAAAGTTAAAGTTAATGTTAAAGTTAAAGTTAAAGTTAAAGTTAGAGTTAAAGTTAAAGTTAAAGTTAAAGTTAAAGTCAAAGTTAAAGTTAAAGTTAAAGTTAAAGTTAAAGTTAAAGTTAGAGTTAAAGTTAAAGTTAAAGTGAAAGTTTTTTTTTTTTTTTTTTTTTTTTTTTTTTTTTTTTTTTTTTTTGTGTTTCGTGGAAGGAGGAAATGCTTTATGCACTGACCGGGATATTTAAGCCTCACTGCGAGACTCTCCGAGTGTAGGACTCCCTTCTTCCATGAAGGCCTACCCACTAAAACCTAACCTCCCACGGCCCGCGCAAATCCCCGTACCTGGGACCGCGTTTAGCATTACTTCGGGTACGGGTGCGCGCTACGTGAGCTCTATGGCTACTCTCACGCTAATGGGCTAGGCATCCGTCTTCTCGTTTACTGGTAAGTATATGCCTCACATATGTGCTGACCGTATCCCATCTGTCTCTTCGACAGGTCATGTTATTGATGACACTGCCCGGGGATAGGTCGCCAAGTACCTCTTCTACCCTCCTTCGCTGATGGGAGAAGTGCCTGCATTCGAAGAAGGTGTGGCGTACATCGTCTATTTCCCCACAGTACAGACAGCTCGGGCTATCAACCTTACCCATTCTGTGTAGGTATTTGCGGAAGTAACCATGTCCCGTTAGAAACTGGGTCAGGTAAAAGTCTACCTCTCCGTGCGGTCGCTTCAACCATGGATCAAGTTCAGGGATTAGTTCCCTAGTCCACTTTCCTACGATGCTGTTGCTCCACTGATCTTGCCAACGTCGGATCGATTCTTCTCGCGCCTGCATGGCAACAGCAGCTCTACTTGCTTGCGATCCGTTGTCATATATTGTTTTTCTTTCCTCAACGAGAAGATATATCGGTATGGTTCCCGCAACGACCAGGACAGCTTCAGCTGATACCGTGCGGTAAGCCGAAGATATTCGCAGCGCCCCTCTGCGTTGGACCGAGGTGAGGGCGACTCGGTTCTTCCGGTATTTCATTGCGTCCGCCCAGATTTCTGCACCATATAAGAGTATAGAATCCGAGGCTGATGCAAGCAACTTCCTTGTGCATGGCTTTGGGCCACCTGTGTTTGCCATTAATCTACTCAACTGCGCTATTATGCGCGCAGCTCTTTCGCAGGTCCCTCGTATGTGATCCGAGAAGTTGAGTTTGCTGTCTAACCTCACTCCCAGATATTTCGTTGAAGCGAGTGTTTCTATTGGCTGGTCCCCAACCATCATGTTCCTGGTAGTGGGAATACGTCTCTTTGTGAGGATGACGATCTCCGTTTTGGCTGTTGCTAACTGAAGACCGTGCTCAGCCATCCACCTATTTACATTACGCATGACCTGGTTTAATTTTAGCTGTGCCAGCTCGCAGCTTGGTGCTGTTATCACAGCTGCCACGTCGTCTGCAAATGCAACGAGGAAGGTGCTTTCTGGCATGTCTAATCGAAGAAGACTGTCATAAGTTATATTCCAGAGATCGGGACCTAGTACCGAACCCTGGGCTGCTCCACCTGTTATTTTTACCTTTTTTTGACCGTGAGTACTTTCATATATTAGATACCTCTCTCTTAGGTAGTCCCTTAAAATTTCTAACAAATATTGCGGTACTTTGAAAGTGCTTTCTAGTGCCTCAAGCATGTCCTCCCACCTGGCTGAGTTAAAAGCGTTTTTGACGTCCAGCGTGACCAGCAACACTATAGGTCTTGCTCTGTGGCACGCTGTCTCGGCTTTCTTGACTGCGTCTATAACTTCTGCTATGGCATCTATTGTAGAGTGCCCCCTCCGAAAACCATGCTGTCTGGGCGACAGTCCTCCGGCGTCCTGTAACGCTCTGGTGAGGCGTTGCTTCAGGAGACTCTCCATCAATTTTCCTGCTGTGTCCAACATACATAGGGGACGGTAGGATGATGGAGAGCTGGGATCTCCTTTCCCTTTTGGAATGAGAACCAGTCGTGCTGTCTTCCATATGGTGGGGAAAATTCTTTCTTCGAGACATTTGTTGTACATGTGCAACATAAGTTCTGGGCAGTCGTTTGCAGCTAGTCTAATTGCCTCTGCGGGTATTCCGTCGGGCCCAGATGCTTTCCTAGGTTTCATAGTTCGCACGGCAGTTTTAAGCTCTTCTTCTTGGAATGGTTCCACGTTGCGATCTTCATGGGTAACGTACCCGCCCTCCCTAGGCAGTTGGGTGGAAAACAGGCCATCCACGATGTTCCTTATTTGGTTCTCGTCCATCAGCTGGTTTGGCGGACGGAACTTCTTCATTACTATCTTATATCCCTGCCCCCATGGGTCTCGATCCACTTCCTCGCAAAGCGCTTTCCAGCACTTAAGCTTGCTTTGCTTAATGGCAGCACTAAGAGCTTTCTTCGCTCCTTTGTACGCTTCCGACTTTTCTAGAGCCTCAGGCCTGCCGCGCGCGCGAGTTGCTAGCCTTCGCATCCTGTGGCATATTTTCCGCAGCTCCGCGATTTCGCTATTCCACCAGTATACCTGCTTTTTACCCCTCCACACTCCCCTCCGTGGCATAGAGAGGTTGCAAGCGTGGCGAAGACAGCTCATTGTCTTTTCAACCGTCTCTTCCGTCGGACTGGAGTTGTTGATTATCCGTCGGGCATCCCCCAGTACTGATGCGGAGAACGTGGCAGAGTCGACCTTGGATGCGTCCCATGCTTTTGTTCTGCGTGGCCCGTTCGGAATCTGCCTCTGACCGGGATCGTTTAGGTGGAAAGTGATGTAGTTGTGATCGCTGCCAGTCAGATCCTCTATGACTCTCCATCCAGCAGCGGTCAGCAGCAGGCTTTCTGACACTAGTGTTACATCGGGGATCGAGTATCCAAAGCCTGGCCGTCGGTATGTAGGGGTCGTACCAGTGTTAAGCACGTTCAAACCGAGCCTGGCTGCCATCTCAAGGACTAACCTTCCACGGGTGTTAGTCTGCGGCATTCCCCATTCGACGGCTCTTGCGTTAAAGTCTCCCGCCACAACCAGGTTACTAGTTAAGTCCCTCAGGTCGTCTTCAATAAGTTCAAGCTTCTCCCTGAACGTTTGAATGGGATCATTCGGGGACAAGTAGCAGCTTACTATTGTGGTATTATTCGTAGTTAGGCGGACGTAGCCTTGTCCGGCAACACGGTTCACAATATTGGCGTTTGCATCTGTCATCCAGATTGCGGCGGTGCCGGTGTTGTCTATATGCCAATCATTTCGGGCTCTATAGGGTTCGCTGATGATAACGCTGTTAGCTTTATGGTCTAAGACCAACTGTTGTAGTAGCTCATCAGCAAGTCTGCTCCGGTTTAGGTTGCCTTGGATAAAACTAATCACTATTGAATTGAGACTTTGGCCTTTGCAACAGCGAGTGCCGCTCTGAAAATGCTGCATGCTCCAGATCCAGGGACATGATCGAGCTTCTGTGTATTACACAGGTAACATTTTGGAGCTGCGGTACAGGCCGAAGCTTTGTGGCCGCTTTGCCCACACTTCCAGCAGGCGTTACTCCTGTCTGGACCCTTGCATTCTGCCTTCCGGTGTCCGTAGCCGAGACACCTAAAGCAGCGTTGTACTTCTGCTCGCTGTCTGATTCGGCACTGTATCCATCCGATAGGAATTTTACCTTTCTTTAGTAGGGCGTTGCCAATATTCTCGTCCACTTCGACGACCGCCATTTTCTGTTCTCTTTGGTTTGCTGCGAACACAGAGACACGGAGAGGTCTAGTCATTTCTTCTTTTCCGACCTCCCTCCTTATTGCGTCTTGGATTTCTGTTTCAGTTGTGAGACAGTCCATGCCAAGTACTTCCAACTTCATCCGCTTGGAGAGCTGTTGTGCTTCACCGACCTCTCCTACTGCACTACCTATAGCTGCTCTGAAGGCCGTCCGGTCACTGCAGCGCGCCGTTTCAATCAGTACGTTACCAGATTTGGTTTTTCGTACTGACCGTACCACCGTACCTGTGTCATTAGGGCGGATCTGGCCGCGTATGGCCCCTAGTACCTGGGCATAGCTTTTGCCTTCCACAGGTTTTACCACGAAAGTTGCTGCTTGTCTCCTCTTTCTCGCCCGTTTTTGAGCTTTAGGAGCTTGGACGGGGGTTGCCTGCTTGGCTGGCTGGGCCCGCTGTTTCAGCCTCCGGCGCGCTACATTGGACCAAGACTCACCTTGTGAAAGCGTATTTGTTCTTTCATCTCGTTTCTTTTTGGCTTCTAAGTCCTCCGAGTGGGAATCTGAGCTCGTTCGTGCCCTCTTGCTTTTTCGGCCCGATTCTCTGCTCTCATCTACCTTTTGGGCCCTTAACGATCCCATGCAGCTTAACGCTTCCTCGAGAAGAGCCATACCGGTTTTTATGTCCTTGGACACGGTCTTCTGCTTGAGAGCGGTTTCCTGCATCTCGCGCAGCACTGATACCGCGTACTCCAGCAGTTCGTCTTGGCTCTTCCCTTCGAGGCTTGTGTAGGAGAGTGAGCCTCTTGGCGGAGTCGCACGTTTCTCCTTCCCAACAGCGCGCTGTGCAACGACATTGGGTGAGCTGACCGACGCTTTTTCCCTTGCAGTAGCAGGTGTTGACTGGCTGGGATTATTGCGCAGCTGTGCTTTCGCTGCCTTTGTGTTTTCCGCCGATTCGGTGCCTTGTGTGGGCATTACCGACAAGGTCGCTTTAGCGGGGGTTGTTAAAACCGGCGATCTCAACACTTTAGTGCTCTTCTTGAACACCGCTTCATCGCCCCTTTCTTTCTCGCTTTCTCTACTTTTATCTTCCTTTGTTGTTTTTATTTTGTTGGTCATTTGTTCTATTGGGTCTCCGCTTCAAGCCGCTATCTCCGCACGATGTGCAGTCGCCGTCTTTAATTCCCGTGGTTATCTTTGCAGAAGCAGGGAGGCCACGCGTGGGTTGACACAGGTCCTTATGGGAGTCTGTGTTCAGAGCCAGAATACAGCGTTAGTCAGGAGTCGTCTCAACTGAGCCTGCACCACCAACTTAATGGCGACGTGCTTCGAACGTACTTGAAGACCTGCCAAGGTTTTAACGAGACGGAGACGATGCCGATATTAACCTACCAGCCGTTTCGGCAAGGTGTCACCCTTGCTTATTAAGGTAGTAGCCTATCGTCATCGCCAGCCCGTAGCAATCAGTTCATAATCATATTTCCAGTTTGGTCAACAGGATCTTACTGGTCTCGATCCTGTGGATGCTTGATGGGGTATTTTAGGGCGGCATCCTATCGCCCTTCCACCGGAACTTTGGGATGTGTTGCCCTTAGAGCAAAGTGAAAGTTAAAGTTAAAGTTAAAGTTAAAGTTAAAGTTAAAGTTAAAGTTAAAGTTAAAGTTAAAGTTAAAGTTAAAGTTAATGTTAAAGTTAAGGTTAAAGTTAAAGTTGAAGTTATGGTTAAAGTCAAAGTTAAAGTTAAAGTTAAGGTTAATGTTAAAGTTAAAGTTAAGGTTAAAATCAAAGTTAAAGTTAAAGTTAAAGTTAAAGTTAAAGTTAAAGTTAAGGTTGAAGTTAAAGTTAAAGTTAAAGTTAAAGTTAAAGTTAAAGTTAAAATTAAGGTTAAAGTTAAAGTTAAGGTTTAAGTCAAAGTTAAAGTTAAAGTTAAGGTTAAATTTAAAGTTAAAGTTAAAGTTAAGGTTAAAGTTAAAGTTAAAGTTAAAGTTAAAATTAAAGTTAAGGTTAAAGTCAAAGTTAAAGTTAAAGTTTAAGTTAAAGTTAATGTTAAAGTTAAAGTTAAAGTTAAAGTTAATGTTATAGTTAAAGTTAAAGTTAAAGTTAAAGTTAAAGTTAAAATTAAAGTTAGAGTTAAAGTTAAAGTTAAAGTCAAAGTTAAAGTTAAAGTTAAAGTTAAAGTTAAAGTTAAAGTTAAAGTTAAAGTTAAAGTTAAAGTTAAAGTTCAAGTTAAAGTTAAAGTTAAAGTAAAAGTTAAAGTTAACAATTGTTTTTGTTTTTATCGGCCTATTGATAAATCATTCAAGGTTCGAATCGAGCACAAGGCCAGAACAATAATTTTTTCTAATGATAATTATTGTTATTTTTTAATTTCTCTAAATTTGAAAAATTGTATTTTGTTTTTGGAATAGTAAGTAGAAAATTTTTCAGACAACCTGCCATAGCTGCGCAGATAGATCCATTTCGAAGGGTGCTAAGCCTTCATCATCAGTACGCTTTAGGCATGCTGCGCTGTATAGCTAAATGGTTAGCGCAGCATGCCTAAAGCGTACTGATGATGAAGGCTTAGCGCCCTTCGAAATGGATCTATCTGCGCAGCTATGGCAGGTTGTCTGAAAAATTTTCTACTTACTATTCCAAAAACAAAATACAATTTTTCAAATTTAGAAAAATTAAAAAATAACAATAATTATCATTAGAAAAAATTATTGTTCTGGCTTTGAGCTCGATTCGAACCTTGAATGAGTTAAAGTTAAAGTTAAAGTTAAAGTGAATGTTAAAGTTAAAGCGAAAGTTAAAAATAAAGTTAAAGTTAAAATGAAAGTTAAAGTTAAAGTCAAAGTTAAGGTTAAAGTTAAAGTTAAATTTAAAGTTAAAGTTACAGTTAAAGTTAAAGTTAAGGTTAAAGTTAAAGTTAAAGTTAAATTTAAAGTTAAAGTTAAAGTTCAAGTTAAAGTTAAAGTTAAAGTGAATGTTAAAGTTAAAGCGAAAGTTAAAAATAAAGTTAAAGTTAAAATGAAAGTTAAAGTTAAAGTCAAAGTTAAAGTTAAAGTTAAAATTAAGGTAAAGTTAAAGTTAAAGTTAAGGTTAAAGTTAAAGTTAAAGTTAAAGTTATAGTTAAAGTTAAAGTTAAAGTTAAAGTTAAAGTTAAAGTTAAAGTTAAAGTTAAAGTTAAAGTTAAAGTTAAAGTTAAAGTTAAAGTTAAAGTTAAAGTTTAAGTTAAAGTTAAAGTTAAAATCAAAGTTAAGGTTAAAGTTAAAGTTAAAATTAAAGTTAAGGTTAAAGTTAAAGTTAAGGTTAAAGTTAAAGTTAAAGTTAAATTTAAAGTTAAAGTTAAAGGTAAAGTTAAAGTTAAAGGTAAAGTTAAAGTTAAAGTCAAAGTTAAAGTTGAAGTCAAAGTTAAAGTTAAAGTTAAAGTTAAAGTTAAGGTTAAAGTTAAAGTTAAAGTTAAATTTAAATTTAAAGTTAAAGTTAAAGTTAAGTTAAATTAAAGTTAAAGTTAAAGTTAATGTTAAAGTTAAAGTTAAAGTGAATGTTAAAGGTAAAGCGAAAGTTAAAGTTAAAGTTAAGGTTAAAGTCAAAGTTAAAGTTAAAGTTAAGGTTAAATTTAAAGTTAAAGTTAAAGTTAATGTTAAAGTTAATGTTAAAGTTAAAGTTAAAGTTAAAGTTAAAGTTAAAGTTAAAGTTAAAGTTAAACTTAAAGTTAAAGTTAAAGTTAGAGTTAAAGTAAAAGTTAAAGTTAATGTTAAAATTAAAGTTAAAATTAAAGTTAAAATTAAAGTTAAAGTTAAAGTTAAAGTTGAAGTTAAAGTTAAAGTTAAAGTTAAAGTTAAAGTTAAAGTTAAAGTTAAAGTTAAAGTTAAAGTTAAAGTTAAAGTTAAAGTTAAAGTTAAAGTTAGAGTTAAAGTAAAAGTTAAAGTTAAAGTTAATGTTAAAATTAAAATTAAAATTAAAATTAAAGTTAAAGTTAAAGTTAAAGTTAAAGTTAAATTTAAAGTTAAAGTTAAAGTTAAGTTTAAAGTTAAAGTTAAAGTTAAAGTTAAAGTTAAAGTTAAAGTTAAACGACAATGCTTGCCAGATTCTGACTTGCGTTTGACTGACGAATCAGATGAATGCAAAAACTGGCTGTGGCGTTCTAAGACCTGCGAGCATTTGGACCAAGTCGGAAGGGATTTGTAGTCGAGGGACTCGTTCCGTTTATTGCGAGTCTGCTGGTCACATTTGCCCATAACTATATAAATCAACATGGCTTGCGCAATCTCGGAGCTTGTACCCAGTGATTCCAGCGAGCTGTAGATAGCGGATGCTTTGTCTACGAGACTTCTCAACTGCTGAGCGTTCGACTTGTCTTTTGGCTGCAGCGTAAAAAGTGTGGCGATTCCTTCTAAAAATATCAAAGTCGGATTGTCAAATCGTTCTTTGAGTCTGTCTAATGCCTTGGGATAATTCTCACTGGTTACTTGAAAGGCCTTCACTGTTTCTAGGGCTGAGCCTTTCAAGCAGGATAAAAGGTAGTTAAAACGCTCTATATTTGATAGTCGAGACTCACGTGAGATAATTTGAGTGAAAGACGTTATAAAGTTCTTATACTCAGCGTAGTCTCCACTGAAGGTAGGCAGCGACAACCTTGGGAGATGCGACGACGTAACGACAGGTGCAGGTGTACCCGTATCAGTATAATTTACTGTGGTATTACCATCATCCCCAAGTCGTGCCTGTATGCTGAGCTTTACAGCCACGTAGCTGTCTTCTAAGTCAGCTCGACCGTTATCGGAAGGGTCTAAATCCTATATATCTGCTTGCACGGAAAGTACTTGTTTGAAGTAGGACTCCAAAATCCCTAGTCGGCATTGGAGTTCGGCGTGCGCCGGCTTTTCATCCGTATCCTTAATTGCCTCTACAATGGACTTTATACGCGAAATATTTCGTTTAATATTGGAGCGCTTGCGTTTACATTCTTCTAGGGACATGGTGACTTGCGACGTGGTATACGACCTGAATGATTGTTCAGTTGTCTGCTGGGTTGTGCTAATATTGATTGCGAAGAAAATTGCTGCTAGTCAAGTGATGACGTAGGCAGGGCAAGCGAAAATGACGAAACGAGCAGAGCAACGTCAGCTTAGACGTGGGTGTATACGCTAGCGGCGCAGCAATCAACAACGAAAATGACGAAACGAGCAGAGCAACGTCAGCTTAGACGTGGGTGTATACGCTAGCGGCGCAGCAATCAACAAAAAAATTATTTGCAATGAACCGCAACAGCGAATATGAATGCAAACTCAAATAATGCAAAAAAGGTGGCTGTGACAAAAATAATAATTTTATGCATACATACGATTTCCAAAGGGAAGTTGATAGCGGCAAACGGTTTACATGTACAGATGATTATTTGTATACAGTGCTGCCGATTGTCCACGGGAAATGTACAGCACAATTACGGCCGATGAACTGCTGACTGCGGGATCGGCGGTTGTTGTTATGTTCGACGGTTGATAACTCCCAATCTGGACTATGAAGTTGCACACAAGCTCCACGTTTGGGCGCCAAAATGTTGAACCAAGGAGGATTTTCCTGGGTTACATGAAACTTAGGTAGTGGGGGTGTGCGACTGTTGACCAGTGGGTATGTATATACTTGCCCGCGAATATAAATATACAGCGACTAAAATGCAAAAACGACGAACCGTTCACGTTAAGATGATGATTTGCAATGATTTATTGGAAAACAAATTTTGTAGGTACAACCAAAAGCATAAGTGAGATTGAGAATGAGTGCAATAGTTAATGCTTAATGTTAGGTGTGTGTGTGTGTGTGTGTATGAACATGTTTACAAAGAGTGCGTTTAGTATACATTGAGAGTAGTTAGCAGCTACTTAATAAGTGTTTTTAATATTTGCTATAAATGCTATTAGGGTGATCCAACATTAAGGTTAAATTTAAAGTTACAGTTAAAGTTAAAGTTAAAGTTAAAATTAAAGTTAAAGTGAATGTTAAAGTTAAAGTTAAAGTGAATGTTAAAGTTAAAGCGAAAGTTAAAGTTAAAAATAAAGTTAAAGTTAAAATGAAAGTTAAAGTTAAAGTTAAAGTTAAAGTTAAAGTTAAAGTTAAAGTTAAAGTTAAAGTTAAGGTTAAAGTTAAAGTTAAAGTTAAAGTTAAAGTGAATGTTAAAGTTAAAGCGAAAGTTAAAGTTAAGGTTAAAGTTAAAGTTAAAGTTAAAGTTAAAGTTAAAGTGAATGTTAAAGTTAAAGCGAAAGTTATAGTTAAAGTTAAAAATAAAGTTAAAGTTAAAGTTAAAGTTAAAAGGAAAGTTAAAGTTAAAGAGAAAGTTAAAGTTAAAGTTAAAGTTAAATTTAAAGTTACAGTTAAAGTTAAGGTTAAAGTTAAAGTTAAAGTTAAAGTTAAAGTTAAAGTTAAAAGGAAAGTTAAAGTTAAATTGAAAGTTAAAGTTAAAGTTAAAGTTAAGGTTAAAGTTAAAGTTAAAGTTAAAGTTAAAGTTAAAGTTAAAGTTAAGGTTAAAGTTAAAGTTAAAATTAAAGTTAAAGTTAAGGTTAAAGTTAAAGTTAAATTTAAAGTTAAAGTTAAAGTTAAAATTAAAGTTAAAGTTAAAGTTAAAGTTAAAGTCAAAGTTAAAGTTAAAATTAAAGTTAAAGTTAAAGTTAAAGTTAAAGTTAAAGTTAAAGTTAAAGTTAAAGTTAAAGTGAAAGTTAAAGTTAAAGTTAAAGTTAAATTTAAAGTTAAAGTTAAAGTTAAAGTTAAAGTTAAAGTTAAAGTTAAAGTTAAAGTTAAAGTTAAAGTTAAAGTTAAAGTTAAAGTTAAAGTTAAAGTTAAAGTTAAAGTGAATGTTAAAGTTGAAGTTAAAGTGAATGTTAAAGTTAAAGCGAAAGTTAAAGTTAAAAATAAAGTTAAAGTTAAAATGAAAGTTAAAGTTAAAGTTAAAGTTAAATTTAAAGTTAAAGTTAAAGTTAAAGTTAAAGTTAAAGTTAAAGTTAAAGTTAAAGTTAGAGTTAAAGTTAAAGTTAAGGTTAAAGTTAAAGTTAAAGTTAAAGCTAAAGTTAAAGTTAAAGTTAAAAATAAAGTTAAAGTTAAAATGAAAGTTAAAGTTAAAGTTAAAGTTAAGGTTAAAGCTAAATTTAAAGTTAAAGTTAAAGTTAAGGTTAAAGTTAAAGTTAAAGTTAAAATTAAAGTTAAGGTTAAAGTTAAAGTTAAAGTTAAAGTTAAAGTGAATGTTAAAATTAAAGTTAAAGTGAATGTTAAAGTTAAAGCGAAAGTTAAAGTTAAAATTAAAAATAAAGTTAAAGTTAAAATGAAAGTTAAAGTTAAAGTTAAAGTTAAGGTTAAAGTTAAAGTTAAAGTTAAACTTAAAGTTAAGGTTAAAGTTAAAGTTAAAGTTAAAGTTAAAGTTAAAGTTAAAGTTAAAGTTAAGGTTAAAGTTAAAGTTAAAGTTAATGTTAAAGTTAAAGTTAAAGTGAATGTTAAAGCGAAAATTATAGTTAAAGTTAAAAATAAAGTTAAAGTTAAAGTTAAAAGGAAAGTTAAAGTTTAAGTGAAAGTTAAAGTTAAAGTTAAATTTAAAGTTAAATTTAAAGTTAAAGTTAAAGTTAAACTTAAAGTTAAAGTTAAAGTTAAGGTTAAAGTTAAAGTTAAGGTTAAAGTCAAATTTAAAGTTAAAGTTAAGGTTAAATTTAAAGTTAAAGTTAAAGTGAATGTTAAAGTTAAAGTTAAAGTGAATGTTAAAGTTAAAGCGAAAGTTAAAGTTAAAAATAAAGTTAAAGTTAAAATGAAAGTTAAAGTTAAAGTTAAAGTTAAAGTTAAGGTTAAAGTTAAAGTTAAAGTTAAAGTGAATGTTAAAGTTAAAGCGAAAGTTAAAGTTAAGGTTAAAGTTAAAGTTAAAGTTAAAGTTAAAGTGAATGTTAAAGTTAAAGCGAAAGTTATAGTTAAACTTAAAAATAAAGTTAAAGTTAAAGTTAAAGTTAAAAGGAAAGTTAAAGTTAAAGAGAAAGTTAAAGTTAAAGTTAAATTTAAAGTTAAAGTTAAAGTTAAAGTTAAGGTTAAAGTTAAAGTTAAAGTTAAAGTTAAAGTTAAAGTTAAAGTTAAAGTTAAAGTTAAAGTTAAAAGGAAAGTTAAAGTTAAAGTGAAAGTTAAAGTTAAAGTTAAGGTTAAAGTTAAAGTTAAAGTTAAAATTAAGGTTAAAGTTAAAGTTAAAATTAAAGTTAAAGTTAAAGTTAAGGTTAAAGTTAAAGTTAAATTTAAAGTTAAAGTTACAGTTAAAGTTAAAATTAAAGTTATAGTTAAAGTTAAAGTTAAAGTTAAAGTTAAAGTCAAAGTTAAAGTTAAAATTAAAGTTAAAGTTAAAGTTAAAGTGAAAGTTAAAGTTAAAGTTAAAGTTAAATTTAAAGTTAAAGTTAAAGTTAAAGTTAAAGTTAAAGTTAAAGTTAAAGTTAAAGTTAAAGTTAAAGTTAAAGTTAAAGTTAAAGATAAAGTTAAAGTGAATGTTAAAGTTGAAGTTAAAGTGAATGTTAAAGTTAAAGCGAAAGTTAAAGTTAAAAATAAAGTTAAAGTTAAAATGAAAGTTAAAGTTAAAGTTAAAGTTAAAGTTAAATTTAAAGTCAAAGTTAAAGTTAAAGTTAAAGTTAAAGTTAGAGTTAAAGTTAAAGTTAAGGTTAAAGTTAAAGTTAAAGTTAAAGCTAAAGTTAAAGTTAAAGTTAAAAATAAAGTTAAAGTTAAAATGAAAGTTATAGTTAAAGTTAAAGTTAAGGTTAAAGCTAAATTTAAAGTTAAAGTTAAAGTTAAGGTTAAAGTTAAAGTTAAAGTTAAAGTTAAAATTAAAGTTAAAGTTAAAGTTAAAGTTAAAGTTAAAGTTAAAGTTAAAGTTAAAGTTAAAGTTAAAGTTAAAGTTAAAGTGAATGTTAAAGTTAAAGTTAAAGTGAATGTTAAAGTTAAAGCGAAAGTTAAAGTTAAAATTAAAAATAAAGTTAAAGTTAAAATGAAAGTTAAAGTTAAAGTTAAAGTTAAAATGAAAGTTAAAGTTAAAGTTAAAGTTAAAGTTAAAGTTAAAGTTAAAGTTAAAGTTAAGGTTAAAGTTAAAGTTAAAGTTAAACTTAAAGTTAAGGTTAAAGTTAAAGTTAAAGTTAAAGTTAAGGTTAAAGTTAAAGTTAAAGTTAATGTTAAAGTTAAAGTTAAAAATAAAGTTAAAGTTAAAGTTAAAATGAAAGTTAAAGTTAAAGTGAAAGTTAAAGTTAAAGTTAAATTTAAAGTTAAATTTAAAGTTAAAGTTAAAGTTAAACTTAAAGTTAAAGTTAAAGTTAAGGTTAAAGTTAAAGTTAAGGTTAAAGTCAAATTTAAAGTTAAAGTTAAGGTTAAATTTAAAGTTACAGTTAAAGTTAAAGTTAAAGTTAAAGTTAAGGTTAAAGTTAAAGTTAAAATCAAAGTTAAGGTTAAAGTTAAAGTTAAAGTTAAAGTTAAAAATAAAGTTAAAGTTAAAATGAAAGTTAAAGCTAAAGTCAAAGTTAAAGTTAAAGTTAAAGTTAAAGTTAAAGTTAAAGTTAAAGTTAAGTTTAAAGTTAAAGTTAAAATCAAAGTTAAGGTTAAAGTTAAAGTTAAAGTTAAAGTTAAAGTTAAGGTTAAAGTTAAAGTTAAAGTTAAATTTAAAGTTAAAGTTAAAGTTAAAGTTACAGTTAAAGTTAAAGTTAAAGCTAAGGTTAAAGTTAAAGTTAAAGTTAAATTTAAATTGAAAGTTAAAGTTAAAGTTAAAGCTAAAATTAAAGTTAAGGTTAAAGTTAAAGTTAAAGTTAAAGTTAAAATTAAAGTTAAAGTTAAAGTTAAAGTGAATGTTAAAGTTAAAGTGAATGTTAAAGTTAAAGCGAAAGTTAAAGTTAAAGTTAAAAATGAAGTTAAAGTTAAAATGAGAGTTAAAGTTAAAGTCAAAGTTAAAGTTAAAGTTAAGGTTAAAGTTAAAGTTATAGTTAAAGTTAAAGTTAAAATTAAATTTAAAGTTAAAATCAAAGTTAAGGTTAAAGTTAAAGTTAAAGTTAAAGTTAAGGTTAAAGTTAAAGTTAAAGTTAAAGTTAAAGTTAATGTTAAAGTTAAAGTTAAAGTGAATGTTAAAGTTAAAGCGAAAATTATAGTTAAAGTTAAAAATAAAGTTAAAGTTAAAGTTAAAAGGAAAGTTAAAGTTAAAGTGAAAGTTAAAGTTAAAGTTAAATTTAAAGTTAAATTTAAAGTTAAAGTTAAACTTAAAGTTAAAGTTAAGGTTAAAGTTAAAGTTAAGGTTAAAGTCAAATTTAAAGTTAAAGTTAAAATTAAAGTTAAAGTTAAAATTAAAGTTAAAGTTAAAATCAAAGTTAAGGTTAAAGTTAAAGTTAAGGTTAAAGTTAAAGTTAAATTTAAAGTTAAAGTTGCAGTTAAAGTTAAAGTTATAGTTAAGGTTAAAGTTAAAGTTAAAGTTAAAGTTAAATTTAAATTTAAATTTAAAGTTAAAGTTAAAGTTAAAGTTAAAGTTAAATTTAAAGTTAAATTTAAAGTTAAAGTTAAAGTTAAACTTAAAGTTAAATATAAAGTTAAAGTTAAAGTCAAAGTTAAAGTTAAAGTTAAAGTTAAAGTTAAAGTTAAAGTTAAAGTTAAAGTTAAAGTTAAAGTTAAAGTTAAAGTTAAAGTTAAAGTTAAAGTTAAAGTTAAAGTTAAAGTTAAAGTTAAAGTTAAAGTTAAAGTTAAAGTTAAAGTTAAAGTTGAAGTTAAAGTTGAAGTTGAAGTTAAAGTTAAAGTTAAAGTTAGAGTTAAAGTAAAAGTTAAAATTAAAGTTAAAGTTAAAGTTAAAGCTAAATTTAAAGCTAAAGTTAAAGTTAAAGTTAAAGTTAAAGTTAAAAATAAAGTTAAAGTTAAAGGTAAAGTTAAAGTTAATGTTAAAGTTAAATTAAAGTTAAAGTTAAATTAAAAGTTAAGGTTAAAGTTAAAGTTAAAGTTAAGGTTAAAGTAAAAGTTAAAGTTAAAGTTAAAGTTAAAAATAAAGTTAAAGTTAAAGTTAAAGTTAAAGTGAAAGTTAATGTTAAAGTTAAAGTTAATGTTAAAGTTAAATTAAAGTTAAAGTTAAATTAAAAGTTAAGGTTAAAGTTAAAGTTAAAGTTAAAGTTAAAGTTAAAGTTAAAGTTAAAGTTAAAGTTAAAGTTAAGGTTAAAGTCAAAGTTAAAGTTAAAGTTAAAAATATAGTTAAAATTAAAGTTAAAGTTAAATTTAAAGTTAAAGTTAAAGTTAAAGTTAGAGTTAAAGTAAAAGTTAAAATTAAAGTTAAAGTTAAAGTTAAAGTTAAATTTAAAGCTAAAGTTAAAGTTAAAGTTAAAGTTAAAAATAAAGTTAAAGTTAAAGTTAAAGTTAATGTTAAAGTTAAATTAAAGTTAAAGTTAAATTAAAAGTTAAGGTTAAAGTTAAAGTTAAAGTTAAGGTTAAAGTAAAAGTTAAAGTTAAAGTTAAAGTTAAAAATAAAGTTAAAGTTAAAGTTAAAGTGAAAGTTAATGTTAAAGTTAAAGTTAATGTTAAAGTTAAATTAAAGTTAAAGTTAAAGTTAAATTAAAAGTTAAGGTTAAAGTTAAAGTTAAAGTTAAGGTTAAAGTCAAAGTTAAAGTTAAAGTTAAAGTTAAAGTTAAAGTTAAAGTGAAAGTTAAAGTTAATGTTAAAGTTAAATTAAAGTTAAAGTTAAATTAAAAGTTAAGGTTAAAGTCAAAGTTAAAGTTAAGGTTAAATTTAAAGTTAAAGTTAAAGTAAAAGTTAAAGTTAAAGTTAAAGTTAAAGTTAAAGTTAAAGTTAAAGTTAAAGTTAAAGTTAAAGTTAAAGTTAAAGTTAAAGTTAAAGTTAAAGTTAAAGTTAAAGTTAAAGTTAAAGTTAAAGTTAAAGTTAAAGTTAAAGTTAAAGTTAAAGTTAAAGTTAAAGTTAAAGTTAAAGTTAATGTTAAAGTTAAGTTAAGGTTAAAGTTAAAGTGAATGCTAAAGTTAAAGTTAAAGTGAATGTTAAAGTTAAAGCGAAAGTTAAGGTTAAAGTTAAAAATAAGGTTTAAGTTAAAGTTGAAGTTAAAGTTAAAAATAAAGTTAAAGTTAAAATGAAAGTTAAAGTTAAAGTTAAGGTTAAAGTTAAAGTTAAGGTTAAAGTCAAAGTTAAAGTTAAAGTTAAGGTTAAATTTAAAGTTACAGTTAAAGTTAAAGTGAATGTTAAAGTTAAAGTTAAAGTGAATGTTAAAGTTAAAGCGAAAGTTAAAGTTAAAATTAAAAATAAAGTTAAAGTTAAAATGAAAGTTAAAGTTAAAGTTAAAGTTAAAGTTAAAATTAAAGTTAAATTTAAAGTTAAAGTTAAAGTTAAGGTTAAAGTTAAAGTTAAAGTTAAGGTTAAAGTCAAAGTTAAAGTTAAAGTTAAGGTTAAATTTAAAGTTACAGTTAAAGTTAAAGTTAAAGTTAAAGTGAATGTTAAAGTTAAAGTTAAAGTGAATGTTAAAGTTAAAGCGAGAGTTAATAGCCGTGTTTTTTAACACGCGTATATCCGTTTACGCTTAAACTTTATATTGACTGCTAAGAGACAAACTATAAATACACCTCTGAAATTGCTGCGCATAAATTTTGTCCTACTAAATTTCAATACGCATTATACTCAGATGTAACTGAAATATGTGTCTTTGTTTCACCCTGTACACTAATTCTATGTATTATATGTGTGTCCACAATTCATCGCAACTGATTCAGCTATATGTTATACCCTATGGCCATCAGAGCGTTGCGTCTCCGCTTTTCGGTACACCCTGTTGCTGTAGCTAGTTGTTTTACCACAGCCGCTAGATGGGTCTCCTAAGCATTATCTAAGCGAAGATAGGCGTTTTTTAACACGCGCAAACGAAACGTATACGCGCGTGTTAAAAAACACGGCTAATGTTAAAATTAAAAATAAAGTTAAAGTTAAAATGAAAGTTAAAGTTAAAGTTAAAGTTAAAGTTAAAGTTAAAATTAAAGTTAAAGTTAAAGTTAAAGTTAAAGTTAAAGTTAAAGTTAAAGTTAAAGTTAAAGTTAAAGTGAATGTTAAAGTTGAAGTTAAAGTGAATGTTAAAGTTAAAGCGAAAGTTAAAGTTAAAAATAAAGTTAAAGTTAAAATGAAAGTTAAAGTTAAAGTTAAAGTTAAATTTAAAGTTAAAGTTAAAGTTAAAGTTAAAGTTAAAGTTAAAGTTAGAGTTAAAGTTAAAGTTAAGGTTAAAGTTAAAGTTAAAGTTAAAGCTAAAGTTAAAGTTAAAAATAAAGTTAAAGTTAAAATGAAAGTTAAAGTTAAAGTTAAAGTTAAGGTTAAAGCTAAATTTAAAGTTAAAGTTAAAGTTAAGGTTAAAGTTAAAGTTAAAGTTAAAATTAAAGTTAAGGTTAAAGTTAAAGTTAAAGTTAAAGTTAAAGTGAATGTTAAAATTAAAGTTAAAGTGAATGTTAAAGTTAAAGCGAAAGTTAAAGTTAAAATTAAAAATAAAGTTAAAGTTAAAATGAAAGTTAAAGTTAAAGTTAAAGTTAAGGTTAAAGTTAAAGTTAAAGTTAAACTTAAAGTTAAGGTTAAAGTTAAAGTTAAAGTTAAAGTTAAAGTTAAAGTTAAGGTTAAAGTTAAAGTTAAAGTTAATGTTAAAGTTAAAGTTAAAGTGAATGTTAAAGCGAAAATTATAGTTAAAGTTAAAAATAAAGTTAAAGTTAAAGTTAAAAGGAAAGTTAAAGTTTAAGTGAAAGTTAAAGTTAAAGTTAAATTTAAAGTTAAATTTAAAGTTAAAGTTAAAGTTAAACTTAAAGTTAAACTTAAAGTTAAAGTTAAAGTTAAGGTTAAAGTTAAAGTTAAGGTTAAAGTCAAATTTAAAGTTAAAGTTAAGGTTAAATTTAAAGTTAAAGTTAAAGTGAATGTTAAAGTTAAAGTTAAAGTGAATGTTAAAGTTGAAGCGAAAGTTAAAGTTAAAAATAAAGTTAAAGTTAAAATGAAAGTTAAAGTTAAAGTTAAAGTTAAAGTTAAGGTTAAAGTTAAAGTTAAAGTTAAAGTGAATGTTAAAGTTAAAGCGAAAGTTAAAGTTAAGGTTAAAGTTAAAGTTAAAGTTAAAGTTAAAGTTAAAGTTAAAGTTAAAGTGAATGTTAAAGTTAAAGCGAAAGTTATAGTTAAACTTAAAAATAAAGTTAAAGTTAAAGTTAAAGTTAAAAGGAAAGTTAAAGTTAAAGAGAAAGTTAAAGTTAAAGTTAAATTTAAAGTTAAAGTTAAAGTTAAAGTTAAGGTTAAAGTTAAAGTTAAAGTTAAAGTTAAAGTTAAAGTTAAAGTTAAAGTTAAAGTTAAAGTTAAAGTTAAAGTTAAAAGGAAAGTTAAAGTTAAAGTGAAAGTTAAAGTTAAAGTTAAGGTTAAAGTTAAAGTTAAAATTAAGGTTAAAGTTAAAGTTAAAATTAAAGTTAAAGTTAAAGTTAAGGTTAAAGTTAAAGTTAAATTTAAAGTTAAAGTTACAGTTAAAGTTAAAATTAAAGTTATAGTTAAAGTTAAAGTTAAAGTTAAAGTCAAAGTTAAAGTTAAAATTAAAGTTAAAGTTAAAGTTAAAGTGAAAGTTAAAGTTAAAGTTAAAGTTAAATTTAAAGTTAAAGTTAAAGTTAAAGTTAAAGTTAAAGTTAAAGTTAAAGTTAAAGTTAAAGTTAAAGTTAAAGTTAAAGTTAAAGTTAAAGTTAAAGATAAAGTTAAAGTGAATGTTAAAGTTGAAGTTAAAGTGAATGTTAAAGTTAAAGCGAAAGTTAAAGTTAAAAATAAAGTTAAAGTTAAAATGAAAGTTAAAGTTAAAGTTAAAGTTAAATTTAAAGTCAAAGTTAAAGTTAAAGTTAAAGTTAAAGTTAGAGTTAAAGTTAAAGTTAAGGTTAAAGTTAAAGTTAAAGTTAAAGCTAAAGTTAAAGTTAAAGTTAAAAATAAAGTTAAAGTTAAAATGAAAGTTATAGTTAAAGTTAAAGTTAAGGTTAAAGCTAAATTTAAAGTTAAAGTTAAAGTTAAAGTTAAGGTTAAAGTTAAAGTTAAAGTTAAAGTTAAAATTAAAGTTAAAATTAAAGTTAAAGTTAAAGTTAAAGTTAAAGTTAAAGTTAAAGTGAATGTTAAAGTTAAAGTTAAAGTGAATGTTAAAGTTAAAGCGAAAGTTAAAGTTAAAATTAAAAATAAAGTTAAAGTTAAAATGAAAGTTAAAGTTAAAGTTAAAGTTAAAATGAAAGTTAAAGTTAAAGTTAAAGTTAAAGTTAAAGTTAAAGTTAAAGTTAAAGTTAAAGTTAAAGTTAAAGTTAAAGTTAAAGTTAAGGTTAAAGTTAAAGTTAAAGTTAAACTTAAAGTTAAGGTTAAAGTTAAAGTTAAAGTTAAAGTTAAGGTTAAAGTTAAAGTTAAAGTTAATGTTAAAGTTAAAGTTAAAAATAAAGTTAAAGTTAAAGTTAAAATGAAAGTTAAAGTTAAAGTGAAAGTTAAAGTTAAAGTTAAATTTAAAGTTAAATTTAAAGTTAAAGTTAAAGTTAAACTTAAAGTTAAAGTTAAAGTTAAGGTTAAAGTTAAAGTTAAGGTTAAAGTCAAATTTAAAGTTAAAGTTAAGGTTAAATTTAAAGTTACAGTTAAAGTTAAAGTTAAAGTTAAAGTTAAGGTTAAAGTTAAAGTTAAAATCAAAGTTAAGGTTAAAGTTAAAGTTAAAGTTAAAGTTAAAAATAAAGTTAAAGTTAAAATGAAAGTTAAAGCTAAAGTCAAAGTTAAAGTTAAAGTTAAAGTTAAAGTTAAAGTTAAAGTTAAAGTTAAAGTTAAAGTTAAAGTTAAAGTTAAAGTTAAAGTTAAGTTTAAAGTTAAAGTTAAAATCAAAGTTAAGGTTAAAGTTAAAGTTAAAGTTAAAGTTAAAGTTAAAGTTAAAGTTAAAGTTAAAGTTAAAGTTAAGGTTAAAGTTAAAGTTAAAGTTAAATTTAAAGTTAAAGTTAAAGTTAAAGTTACAGTTAAAGTTAAAGTTAAAGCTAAGGTTAAAGTTAAAGTTAAAGTTAAATTTAAATTGAAAGTTAAAGTTAAAGTTAAAGCTAAAATTAAAGTTAAGGTTAAAGTTAAAGTTAAAGTTAAAGTTAAAGTTAAAATTAAAGTTAAAGTTAAAGTTAAAGTGAATGTTAAAGTTAAAGTGAATGTTAAAGTTAAAGCGAAAGTTAAAGTTAAAGTTAAAAATAAAGTTAAAGTTAAAATGAGAGTTAAAGTTAAAGTCAAAGTTAAAGTTAAAGTTAAGGTTAAAGTTAAAGTTATAGTTAAAGTTAAAGTTAAAATTAAATTTAAAGTTAAAATCAAAGTTAAGGTTAAAGTTAAAGTTAAAGTTAAAGTTAAGGTTAAAGTTAAAGTTAAAGTTAAAGTTAAAGTTAATGTTAAAGTTAAAGTTAAAGTGAATGTTAAAGTTAAAGCGAAAATTATAGTTAAAGTTAAAAATAAAGTTAAAGTTAAAGTTAAAAGGAAAGTTAAAGTTAAAGTGAAAGTTAAAGTTAAAGTTAAATTTAAAGTTAAATTTAAAGTTAAAGTTAAACTTAAAGTTAAAGTTAAGGTTAAAGTTAAAGTTAAGGTTAAAGTCAAATTTAAAGTTAAAGTTAAAATTAAAGTTAAAGTTAAAATTAAAGTTAAAGTTAAAATCAAAGTTAAGGTTAAAGTTAAAGTTAAGGTTAAAGTTAAAGTTAAATTTAAAGTTAAAGTTGCAGTTAAAGTTAAAGTTATAGTTAAGGTTAAAGTTAAAGTTAAAGTTAAAGTTAAATTTAAATTTAAATTTAAAGTTAAAGTTAAAGTTAAAGTTAAAGTTAAATTTAAAGTTAAATTTAAAGTTAAAGTTAAAGTTAAACTTAAAGTTAAATATAAAGTTAAAGTTAAAGTCAAAGTTAAAGTTAAAGTTAAAGTTAAAGTTAAAGTTAAAGTTAAAGTTAAAGTTAAAGTTAAAGTTAAAGTTAAAGTTAAAGTTAAAGTTAAAGTTAAAGTTAAAGTTAAAGTTAAAGTTAAAGTTGAAGTTAAAGTTGAAGTTGAAGTTAAAGTTAAAGTTAGAGTTAAAGTAAAAGTTAAAATTAAAGTTAAAGTTAAAGTTAAAGCTAAATTTAAAGCTAAAGTTAAAGTTAAAGTTAAAGTTAAAGTTAAAAATAAAGTTAAAGTTAAAGGTAAAGTTAAAGTTAATGTTAAAGTTAAATTAAAGTTAAAGTTAAATTAAAAGTTAAGGTTAAAGTTAAAGTTAAAGTTAAGGTTAAAGTAAAAGTTAAAGTTAAAGTTAAAGTTAAAAATAAAGTTAAAGTTAAAGTTAAAGTTAAAGTGAAAGTTAATGTTAAAGTTAAAGTTAATGTTAAAGTTAAATTAAAGTTAAAGTTAAATTAAAAGTTAAGGTTAAAGTTAAAGTTAAAGTTAAAGTTAAAGTTAAAGTTAAAGTTAAAGTTAAAGTTAAAGTTAAAGTTAAAGTTAAGGTTAAAGTCAAAGTTAAAGTTAAAGTTAAAAATATAGTTAAAATTAAAGTTAAAGTTAAATTTAAAGTTAAAGTTAAAGTTAAAGTTAGAGTTAAAGTAAAAGTTAAAATTAAAGTTAAAGTTAAAGTTAAATTTAAAGCTAAAGTTAAAGTTAAAGTTAAAGTTAAAGTTAAAAATAAAGTTAAAGTTAAAGTTAAAGTTAAAGTTAATGTTAAAGTTAAATTAAAGTTAAAGTTAAATTAAAAGTTAAGGTTAAAGTTAAAGTTAAAGTTAAGGTTAAAGTAAAAGTTAAAGTTAAAGTTAAAGTTAAAAATAAAGTTAAAGTTAAAGTTAAAGTGAAAGTTAATGTTAAAGTTAAAGTTAATGTTAAAGTTAAATTAAAGTTAAAGTTAAAGTTAAATTAAAAGTTAAGGTTAAAGTTAAAGTTAAAGTTAAGGTTAAAGTCAAAGTTAAAGTTAAAGTTAAAGTTAAAGTTAAAGTTAAAGTGAAAGTGAAAGTTAAAGTTAATGTTAAAGTTAAATTAAAGTTAAAGTTAAATTAAAAGTTAAGGTTAAAGTCAAAGTTAAAGTTAAAGTTAAAGTTAAAGTTAAAGTTAAAGTTAAAGTTAAAGTTAAAGTTAAAGTTAAAGTTAAAGTTAAAGTTAAAGTTAAAGTTAAAGTTAAAGTTAAAGTTAATGTTAAAGTTAAGTTAAGGTTAAAGTTAAAGTGAATGCTAAAGTTAAAGTTAAAGTGAATGTTAAAGTTAAAGCGAAAGTTAAGGTTAAAGTTAAAAATAAGGTTTAAGTTAAAGTTGAAGTTAAAGTTAAAAATAAAGTTAAAGTTAAAATGAAAGTTAAAGTTAAAGTTAAGGTTAAAGTTAAAGTTAAGGTTAAAGTCAAAGTTAAAGTTAAAGTTAAGGTTAAATTTAAAGTTACAGTTAAAGTTAAAGTGAATGTTAAAGTTAAAGTTAAAGTGAATGTTAAAGTTAAAGCGAAAGTTAAAGTTAAAATTAAAAATAAAGTTAAAGTTAAAATGAAAGTTAAAGTTAAAGTTAAAGTTAAAATTAAAGTTAAATTTAAAGTTAAAGTTAAAGTTAAGGTTAAAGTTAAAGTTAAAGTTAAGGTTAAAGTCAAAGTTAAAGTTAAAGTTAAGGTTAAATTTAAAGTTACAGTTAAAGTTAAAGTTAAAGTTAAAGTGAATGTTAAAGTTAAAGTTAAAGTGAATGTTAAAGTTAAAGCGAGAGTTAATAGCCGTGTTTTTTAACACGCGTATATCCGTTTACGCTTAAACTTTATATTGACTGCTAAGAGACAAACTATAAATACACCTCTGAAATTGCTGCGCATAAATTTTGTCCTACTAAATTTCAATACGCATTATACTCAGATGTAACTGAAATATGTGTCTTTGTTTCACCCTGTACACTAATTCTATGTATTATATGTGTGTCCACAATTCATCGCAACTGATTCAGCTATATGTTATACCCTATGGCCATCAGAGCGTTGCGTCTCCGCTTTTCGGTACACCCTGTTGCTGTAGCTAGTTGTTTTACCACAGCCGCTAGATGGGTCTCCTAAGCATTATCTAAGCGAAGATAGGCGTTTTTTAACACGCGCAAACGAAACGTATACGCGCGTGTTAAAAAACACGGCTAATGTTAAAATTAAAAATAAAGTTAAAGTTAAAATGAAAGTTAAAGTTAAAGTTAAAGTTAAAGTTAAAGTTAAAATTAAAGTTAAAGTTAAATTTAAAGTTAAAGTTAAAGTTAAATTTAAAGCTAAAGTTAAAGTTAAAGTTAAAGTTAAAAATAAAGTTAAAGTTAAAGTTAAAGTGAAAGTTAAAGTTAAAGTTAATGTTAAAGTTAAATTAAAGTTAAAGTTAAAGTTAAATTAAAAGTTAAGGTTAAAGTTAAAGTTAAAGTGAAAGTTAAAGTTAAAGTTAAAGTTAAAGTTAAAGTTAACGTTAAATTTAAAGTTAAAGTTAAAGTTAAGGTTAAAGTTAAAGTTAAAGTTAAGGTTAAAGTCAAAGGTAAAGTTAAAGTTAAGGTTAAATTTAAAGTTACAGTTAAAGTTAAAGTTAAGATTAAATTTAAAGTTACAGTTAAAGTTAAAGTTGAAGTGAATGTTAAAGTTAAAGTTAAAGTGAATGTTAAAGTTAAAGCGAAAGTTAAAGTTAAAAATAAAGTTAAAGTTAAAGTTAAAGTTAAAATTAAAGTTAAAGTTAAAGTTAAAGTGAAAGTTAAAGTTAAAGTTAAAGTTAAATTTAAAGTTAAAGTTAAAGTTAAGGTTAAAGTTAAAGTTAAAGTTAAGGTTAAAGTCAAAGTTAAAGTTAAAGTTAAGGTTAAAGTCAAAATTAAAGTTAAAGTAAATGTTAAAGTTAAAGTTAAAGCGAAAGTTAAAGTTAAAAATAAAGTTAAAGTTAAAGTTAAAGTTAAAGTTAAAGTTAAAGTCAAAGTTAAAGTTAAAGTTAAAATTAAAGTTAAAGTTAAAGTTAAAGTTAAAGTTAAAGTTAAGGTTAAAGTTAAAGTTAAATTTAAAGTTAAAGTTAAAATTAAAGTTAAAGTTAAAGTTAAGGTTAAAGTTAAAGTTAAATTTAAAGTTAAAGTTACAGTTACAGTTAAAGTTAAGGTTAAAATTAAAGTTAAAGTTAAAGTTAAAGTCAAAGTTAAAGTTAAAGTTAAAATTAAAGTTAAAGTTAAAGTTAAATTTAAAGTTAAAGTTACAGTTAAAGTCAAAGTTAAAGTTAAAGTTAAAATTAAAGTTAAAGTTAAAGTTAAAGTTAAGGTTAAAGTTAAAGTTAAATTTAAAGTTAAAGTTAAAATTAAAGTTAAAGTTAAAGTTAAGGTTAAAGTTAAAGTTAAATTTAAAGTTAAAGTTACAGTTACAGTTAAAGTTAAGGTTAAAATTAAAGTTAAAGTTAAAGTTAAAGTTAAAGTCAAACTTAAAGTTAAAGTTAAAGTTAAAGTTAAGGTTAAAGTTAAATTTAAAGTTAAAGTTACAGTTAAAGTGAAAGTTAAAGTTAAAGTTAAAGTTAAATTTAAAGTTGAAGTTAAAGTTAAAGTTAAAGTTAAGGTTAAAGTTAAAGTTAAAGTTAAGGTTAAAGTCAAAGTTAAAGTTAAGGTTAAATTACAGTTAAAGTTAAAGTTAAAGTTAAAGTTAAAGTTAAAGTGAATGTTAAAGTTAAAGTGAATGTTAAAGTTAAAGCGAAAGTTAAAGTTAAAAATAAAGTTAAAGTTAAAATGAAAGTTAAAGTTAAAGTTAAAGTTAAAGTTAAAGTTAAAGTTAAAGTTAAAGTTAAAGTTAAAGTTAAAGTTAAAGTTAAGGTTAAAGTTAAAGTTAAAGTTAAAGTGAATGTTAAAGTTAAAGCGAAAGTTAAAGTTGAGGTTAAAGTTAAAGTTAAAGTTAAAGTTAAAGTTAAAGTGAATGTTAAAGTTAAAGCGAAAGTTATAGTTAAAGTTAAAAATAAAGTTAAAGTTAAAGTTAAAGTTAAAAGGAAAGTTAAAGTTAAAGTGAAAGTGAAAGTTAAAGTTAAAGTTAAATTTAAATTTAAAGTTAAAGTTAAAGTTAAGGTTAAAGTTAAAGTTAAATTTAAAGTTAAAGTTAAAAAGAAAGTTAAAGTTAAAGTGAAAGTTAAAGTTAAAGTTAAATTTAAGGTTAAAGTTAAAGTTAAAGTTAAGGTTAAAGTTAAAGTTAAAATTAAAGTTAAAGTTAAGGTTAAAGTTAAAGTTAAATTTAAAGTTAAAGTTACAGTTGAAGTTAAAATTAAAGTTAAAGTTAAAGTTAAAGTCAAAGTTAAAGTTAAAGTTAAAGTTAAAATTAAAGTTAAAGTTATAGTTAAAGTTAAAGTTAAAGTGAAAGTTAAAGTTAAAGTTAAAGTTAAAGTTAAATTTAAAGTTAAAGTTAAAGTTAAAGTTAAAGTTAAAGTTAAAGTTAAAGTTAAAGTTAAAGTGAATGTTAAAGTTAAAGTTAAAGTGAATGTTAAAGTTAAAGCGAAAGTTAAAGTTAAAAATAAAGTTAAAGTTAAAATGAAAGTTAAAGTTAAAGTTAAAGTTAAAGTTAAATTTAAAGTTAAAGTTAAAGTTAAAGTTAAAGTTAAAGTTAAAGTTAGAGTTAAAGTTAAAGTTAAGGTTAAAGTTAAAGTTAAAGCTAAAGTTAAAGTTAAAGTTAAAGTTAAAGTTAAAGTTAAAGTTAAAGTTAAAGTGAATGTTAAAGTTAAAGTGAATGTTAAAGTTAAAGCGAAAGTTAAAGTTAAAATTAAAAATAAAGTTAAAGTTAAAATGAAAGTTAAAGTTAAAGTTAAAGTTAAAGTTAAAGTTAAAGTTAAAGTTAAAGTTAAAGTTAAAGTTAAGGTTAAAGTTAAATTTAAAGTTAAAGTTAAAGTTAAAGTTAAAGTTAAGGTTAAAGTTAAAGTTAAAGTTAAAGTTAAAGTTAAAGCTAAAGTTAAAGTTAAAGTGAATGTTAAAGTTAAAGTTAAAGTGAATGTTAAAGTTAAAGCGAAAGTTAAAGTTAAAATTAAAAATAAAGTTAAAGTTAAAATGAAAGTTAAAGTTAAAGTTAAAGTTAAAGTTAAAGTTAAAGTTAAAGTTAAGGTTAAAGTTAAATTTAAAGTTAAAGTTAAAGTTAAAGTTAAGGTTAAAGTTAAAGTTAAAGTTAAAGTTAAAGTTAAAGTTAAAGTTAAAGTTAAAGTGAATGTTAAAGTTAAAGTTAAAGTGAATGCTAAAGTTAAAGCGAAAGTTAAAGTTAAAATTAAAAATAAAGTTAAAGTTAAAATGAAAGTTAAAGTTAAAGTTAAAGTTAAGGTTAAAGTTAAATTTAAAGTTAAAGTTAAAGTTAAAGTTAAAGTTAAAGTTAAGGTTAAAGTTAAAGTTAAAGTTAAAGTTAAAGTTAAAGTTAAAGTTAAAGTGAATGTTAAAGTTAAAGTGAATGTTAAAGTTAAAGCGAAAGTTAAAGTTAAAATTAAAAATAAAGTTAAAGTTAAAATGAAAGTTAAAGTTAAAGTTAAAGTTAAAGTTAAAGTTAAAGTTAAACTTAAAGTTAAGGTTAAAGTTAAAGTTAAAGTTAAAGTTAAAGTTAAGGTTAAAGTTAAAATTAAAGTTAAAGTTAAAGTTAAAGTTAATGTTAAAGTTAAAGTTAAAGTGAATGTTAAAGTTAAAGCGAAAATTATAGTTAAAGTTAAAAATAAAGTTAAAGTTAAAGTTAAAAGGAAAGTTAAAGTTAAAGTGAAAGTTAAAGTTAAATTTAAAGTTAAATTTAAAGTTAAAGTTAAAGTTAAACTTAAAGTTAAAGTTAAAGTTAAGGTTAAAGTTAAAGTTAAGGTTAAAGTCAAATTTAAAGTTAAAGTTAAAGTTAAATTTAAAGTTAAAGTTAAAGTTAAAGTTAAAGTTAAAGTTAAGGTTAAAGTTAAAGTTAAAGTTAAAATCAAAGTTAAGGTTAAAGTTAAAGTTAAAAATAAAGTTAAAGTTAAAATGAAAGTTAAAGCTAAAGTCAAAGTTAAAGTTAAAGTTAAAGTTAAAATTAAAGTTATAGTTAAGGTTAAAGTTAAAGTTAAATTTAAAATTAAAGTTAAAGTTATTGTTAAAGTTAAAGTGAATGTTAAAGTTAAAGCGAAAGTTAAAGTTAAAGTTAAAAATAAAGTTAAAGTGAAAGGTAAAATTAAAGTTAAAGTTAAAGTTAAATTTAAAGTTAAAGTGAAAGTTAAAGTTAAATTTAAAGTTAAATTTAAAGTCAAATTTAAAGTTAAAGTTAAAGTTAAAATGAAAGTTAAAGCTAAAGTCAAAGTTAAAGTTCAAGTTAAAGTTAAAGTTAAAGTGAATGTTAAAGTTAAAGCGAAAGTTAAAGTTAAAGTTAAAAATAAAGTTAAAGTGAAAGGTAAAATTAAAGTTAAAGTTAAAGTTAAAGCTAAATTTAAAGTTAAAGTTAAAGTTAAAGTTAAAGTTAAAGTTAAAGTTAAAGTTAAAGTGAATGTTAAAGTTAAAGCGAAAGATAAAGTTAAAATTAAAGTTAAAAATAAAGTTAAAGTTAAAGTTAAGTTAAAGTTAAAGTTAAAGTTAAAGTTAAGGTTAAAGTTAAAGTTAAATTTAAAGTTAAAGTTAAAGTTAAATTTAAAGTTAAAGTTAAAGTTAAAGTTAAAGTTAAAGTTAAAGTTAAAGTTAAATTTAAAGTTAAAGTTACAGTTAAAGTTAAAGTTAAAGTTAAGGTTAAAGTTAAAGTTAAATTTAAAGTTAAGGTTAAAGTTAATGTTAAAGTTAAACCTAAAGTTCAAGTTAAAGTTAAAGTTAAAGTTAAAGTTAAAGTGAGTGTTAAAGTTAAAGCGAAAGTTAAAGTTAAAGTTAAAAATAAAGTTAAAGTGAAAGGTAAAATTAAAGTTAAAGTTAAAGTTAAATTTAAAGTTAAAGTTAAAGTTAAAAGTAAAATTAAAGTTAAAGTTAAGGTTAAAGTTAAAGTTAAGGTTTTTTTTTTTTTTTTTTTTTTTTTTTTTTTTTTTTTTTTTGTGTTTCGTGGAAGGAGGAAATGCTTTATGCACTGACCGGGATATTTAAGCCTCACTGCGAGACTCTCCGAGTGTAGGACTCCCTTCTTCCATGAAGGCCTACCCACTAAAACCTAACCTCCCACGGCCCGCGCAAATCCCCGTACCTGGGACCGCGTTTAGCATTACTTCGGGTACGGGTGCGCGCTACGTGAGCTCTATGGCTACTCTCACGCTAATGGGCTAGGCATCCGTCTTCTCGTTTACTGGTAAGTATATGCCTCACATATGTGCTGACCGTATCCCATCTGTCTCTTCGACAGGTCATGTTATTAATGACACTGCCCGGGGATAGGTCGCCAAGTACCTCTTCTACCCTCCTTCGCTGATGGGAGAAGTGCCTGCATTCGAAGAAGGTGTGGCGTACGTCGTCTATTTCCCCACAGTACAGACAGCTCGGGCTATCAACCTTACCCATTCTGTGTAGGTATTTGCGGAAGTAACCATGTACCGTTAGAAACTGGGTCAGGTAAAAGTCTACCTCTCCGTGCGGTCGCTTCAACCATGGATCAAGTTCAGGGATTAGTTCCCTAGTCCACTTTCCTACGATGCTGTTGCTCCACTGGTCTTGCCAACGTCGGATCGATTCTTCTCGCGCCTGCATGGCAACAGCAGCTCTACTTGCTTGCGATCCGTTGTCATATATTGTTTTTCTTTCCTCAACGAGAAGATATATCGGTATGGTTCCCGCAACGACCAGGACAGCTTCAGCTGATGCCGTGCGGTAAGCCGAAGATATTCGCAGCGCCCCTCTGCGTTGGACCGAGGTGAGGGCGACTCGGTTCTTCCGGTATTTCATTGCGTCCGCCCAGATTTCGGCACCATATAAGAGTATAGAATCCGAGGCTGATGCAAGCAACTTCCTTGTGCATGGCTTTGGGCCACCTGTGTTTGCCATTAATCTACTCAACTGCGCTATTATGCGCGCAGCTCTTTCGCAGGTCCCTCGTATGTGATCCGAGAAGTTGAGTTTGCTGTCTAACCTCACTCCCAGATATTTCGTTGAAGCGAGTGTTTCTATTGGCTGGTCCCCAACCATCATGTTCCTGGTAGTGGGAATACGTCTCTTTGTGAGGATGACGATCTCCGTTTTGGCTGTTGCTAACTGGAGACCGTGCTCAGCCATCCACCTATTTACATTACGCATGACCTGGTTTAATTTTAGCTGTGCCAGCTCGCAGCTTGGTGCTGTTATCACAGCTGCCACGTCGTCTGCAAATGCAACGAGGAAGGTGCTTTCTGGCATGTCTAATCGAAGAAGACTGTCGTAAGTTATATTCCAGAGATCGGGACCTAGTACCGAACCCTGGGCTGCTCCACCTGTTATTTTTACCCTTTTTTGACCGTGAGTACTTTCATATATTAGATACCTCTCTCTTAGGTAGTCCCTTAAAATTTCTAACAAATATTGCGGTACTTTGAAAGTGCTTTCTAGTGCCTCAAGCATGTCCTCCCACCTAGCTGAGTTAAAAGCGTTTTTGACGTCCAGCGTGACCAGCAACACTATAGGTCTTGCTCTGTGGCACGCTGTCTCGGCTTTCTTGACTGCGTCTATAACTTCTGCTATGGCATCTATTGTAGAGTGCCCCCTCCGAAAACCATGCTGTCTGGGCGACAGTCCTCCGGCGTCCTGTAACGCTCTGGTGAGGCGTTGCTTCAGGAGACTCTCCATCAATTTCCCTGCTGTGTCCAACATACATAGGGGACGGTAGGATGATGGAGAGTTGGGATCTCCTTTCCCTTTTGGAATGAGAACCAGTCGTGCTGTCTTCCATATGGTGGGGAATATTCTTTCTTCGAGACATTTGTTGTACATGTGCAACATAAGTTCTGGGCAGTCGTTTGCAGCTAGTCTAATTGCCTCCGCGGGTATTCCGTCGGGCCCAGATGCTTTCCTAGGTTTCATAGTTCGCACGGCAGTTTTAAGCTCTTCTTCTTGGAATGGTTCCACGTTGCGATCTTCATGGGTAACGTACCCGCCCTCCCTAGGCAGTTGGGTGGGAAACAGGCCATCCACAATGTTCCTTATTTGGTTCTCGTCCATCAGCTGGTTTGGCGGACGGAACTTCTTCATTACTATCTTATATCCCTGCCCCCATGGGTCTCGATCCACTTCCTCGCAAAGCGCTTTCCAGCACTTAAGCTTGCTTTGCTTAATGGCAGCACTAAGAGCTTTCTTCGCTCCTTTGTACGCTTCCGACTTTTCTAGAGCCTCAGGCCTGCCGCGCGCGCGAGTTGCTAGCCTTCGCATCCTGTGGCATATTTTCCGCAGCTCCGCGATTTCGCTATTCCACCAGTATACCTGCTTTTTACCCCTCCACACTCCCCTCCGTGGCATAGAGAGGTTGCAAGCGTGGCGAAGACAGCTCATTGTCTTTTCAACCGTCTCTTCCGTCGGACTGGAGTTGTTGATTATCCGTCGGGCATCCCCCAGTACTGATGCGGAGAACGTGGCAGAGTCGACCTTGGATGCGTCCCATGCTTTTGTTCTGCGTGGCCCGTTCGGAATCTGCCTCTGACCGGGATCGTTTAGGTGGAAAGTGATGTAGTTGTGATCGCTGCCAGTCAGATCCTCTATGACTCTCCATCCAGCAGCGGTCAGGAGCAGGCTTTCTGACACTAGTGTTACATCGGGGATCGAGTATCCAAAGCCTGGCCGTCGGTATGTAGGGGTCGTACCAGTGTTAAGCACGTTCAAACCGAGCCTGGCTGCCATCTCAAGGACTAACCTTCCACGGGTGTTAGTCTGCGGCATTCCCCATTCGACGGCTCTTGCGTTAAAGTCTCCCGCCACAACCAGGTTACTAGTTAAGTCCCTCAGGTCGTCTTCAATAAGTTCAAGCTTCTCCCTGAACGTTTGAATGGGATCATTCGGGGACAAGTAGCAGCTTACTATTGTGGTATTATTCGTAGTTAGGCGGACGTAGCCTTGTCCGGCAACACGGTTCACAATATTGGCGTTTGCATCTGTCATCCAGATTGCGGCGGTGCCGGTGTTGTCTATATGCCAATCATTTCAGGCTCTATAGGGTTCGCTGATGATAACGCTGTTAGCTTTATGGTCTAAGACCAACTGTTGTAGTAGCTCATCAGCAAGTCTGCTCCGGTTTAGGTTGCCTTGGATAAAACTAATCACTATTGAATTGAGACTTTGGCCTTTGCAACAGCGAGTGCCGCTCTGAAAATGCTGCATGCTCCAGATCCAGGGACATGATCGAGCTTCTGTGTATTACACAGGTAACATTTTGGAGCTGCGGTACAGGCCGAAGCTTTGTGGCCGCTTTGCCCACACTTCCAGCAGGCGTTACTCCTGTCTGGACCCTTGCATTCTGCCTTCCGGTGTCCGTAGCCGAGACACCTAAAGCAGCGTTGTACTTCTGCTCGCTGTCTGATTCGGCACTGTATCCATCCGATCGGAATTTTACCTTTTTTGAGTAGGGCGTTGCCAATATTCTCGTCCACTTCGACGACCGCCATTTTCTGTTCTCTTTGGTTTGCTGCGAACATAAAGTTAAAGTTAAGGTTAAAGTCAAAGTTAAAGTTAAAGTTAAAGTTAAAGTTAAAGTTAAAGTTAAATTTAAATTTAAATTTAAAGTTAAAGTTAAAGTTAAAGTTAAAGTTAATGTTAAAATTAAAGTTAAAGTTAAAGTTAAAGTTAAAGTTAAAGTTAAAGTTAAAGTTAAAGTTAAATTTAAAGTTAAAGTCAAAGTTAAAGTTAAAGTGAATGTTAAAGTTAAAGCGAAAGTTAAAGTTAAAGTTAAAAATAAGGTTAAAGTTAAAGTTGAAGTTAAAGTTAAAGTTTAAGTTAAGGTTAAGGTTAAAGTTAAAGTTAAAGTTGAAGTTAAAGTTAAAATTAAAGTTAAAGTTAAAGTTAAAGTTACAGTTAGAGTTAGAGTAAAAGTAAAAGTTAAAGTTAAAGTTAAATTGAAAGTTAAATTTAAAGTTAAAGTTAAAGTTAAAGCTAAAGTTAAAGTTAAAGTTAAAGTTGAAGTTAAAGTTAAATTTAAAATTAAAGTTAAAGTTAAAGTTAAAGTTAAAGTTGAAGTTGAAGTTAAAGTTGAAGTTAAAGTTAAAGTTAAAGTTAAAGTTAAAGTTAAAGGTAAAGTTAAAGTTAAAGTTAAAATTAAAGTTAAAGTTAAAGCTAAAGTTAAAGTTAAAGTTAAAGTTAAAGTTAAAGTGAATGTTAAAGTTAAAGCGAAAGTTAAAGTTAAAGTTAAAAATAAAGTTAAAATGAAAGTTAAATTTAAAGTCAAAGTTAAAGTTAAATTTAAAGTTGAAGTTAAAGTTAAGGTTAAAGTTAAAGTTAAAGTTAAGGTTAAAGTTAAAGTTAAAGTTAAAGTTAAAGTTAAAGTTAAAGTTAAAGTTAAAGTTAAAGTTAAAGTTAAAGTTAAAGTTAAAGTTAAAGTTAAAGGTAAAGCTAAAGTTAAAGTTAAAATTAAAGTTAAAGTTAAAATTAAAGTTAAAGTTAAAGTTAAATTTAAAGTTAAAGCTAAAGTTAAAGTTAAAGTTAAAGTTAAAATTAAAGTTAAAGTTAAAGTTAAAATTAAAGTTAAAGTTAAAGTTAAAGTTACAGTTAGAGTTAGAGTAAAAGTAAAAGTTAAAGTTAAAGTTAAAGTTAAATTGAAAGTTAAAGTTAAAGTTAAAGTTAAAGCTAAAGTTAAAGTTAAAGTTAAAGTTAAAGTTGAAGTTAAAGTTAAATTTAAAATTAAAGTTAAAGTTAAAGTTAAAGTTGAAGTTGAAGTTAAAGTTGAAGTTAAAGTTAAAGTTAAAGTTAAAGTTAAAGTTAAAGTTAAAGTTAAAGTTAAAGTTAAAGCGAAAGTTAAAGTTAAAGTTAAAAATAAAGTTTAAATGAAAGTTAAATTTAAAGTCAAAGTTAAAGTTAAATTTAAAGTTGAAGTTAAAGTTAAAGTTAAATTTAAAGTTAAAGTTAAAGTTAAAGTTAAATTTAAAGTTAAGGTTAAAGTTAAATTTAAAGTTACATTTAAAGTTAATGTTACAGTTAATGTTACAGTTAAAGTTAAAGTTAAAGTTAAAGTTAAAGTTAAAGTTAAATTTAAAGTTAAAGTTAAAGTAAAAATTAAAGTTAAAGTTAAAGTTAAAGTGAATGTTAAAGTTAAAGTTAAAGTTAAAAATAAAGTTAAAGTTAAAGTTAAAGTGAATGTTAAAGTTAAAGTGAAAGTTAAAGTTAAAGTTAAAAATAAAGTTAAAGTTAAAGTTGAAGTTAAAGTTAAAGTTAAAGTGAATGTTAAAGTTAAAGTTAAGTTAAAGTTAAAGTTAAAGTTAAAGTTAAAATTAAAGTTAAAGTTAAAGTTAAATTTAAAGTTAAAGTTAAAGTGAATGTTAAAGTTAAAGCGAAAGTTAAAGTTAAAGTTAAAAATAAAGTTAAAGTTAAGGTTAAAATGAAAGTTAAAGTTAAAGTCAAAGTTAAAGTTAAATGTAAAGTTGAAGTTAAAGTCAAGGTTAAAGTTAAAGTTAAAGTCAAAGTTAAGGTTAAAGTTAAAGTTAAAGTTAAAGTTAAGGTTAAAGTTAAAGTTAAAGTTAAATTTAAAGTTAATGTTACAGTTAATGTTACAGTTAAAGTTAAAGTTAAAGTTAATGTTAAAGTTAAAGTTAAAGTTAAAAATAAAGTTAAAGTTAAAGTGAATGTTAAAGTTAAAGTGAAAGTTAAAGTTAAAGTTAAAAATAAAGTTAAAGTTAAAGTTAAAATTAAAGTTAAAGTCAAAATTAAAGTAAAAGTTAAAGTTAAAGTGAATGTTAAAGTTAAAGCTAAAGTTAAAAATTAAGTTAAAGTTAAAGTTAAAGTGAATGTTAAAGTTAAAGTGAAAGTTAAAGTTAAAGTTAAAAATAAAGTTAAAGTTAAAGTGAAAGTTAAATATTAACTTCTCATTTATTCAATAAAAGTAAAAAATTTGTTTTCTTATCGGTCACCACGCTTAAAAAGGTTAACTTGAATTAATATCAAAGAAAACAAAATGTTGCATAAATATTATAATTGCATAAGTTGATAATATACAATAGCTTTACCGCGGCAGTCCCCGAGTGCCACACGTCCTTTTTTTTTAATTTCTTTTCTATTACTAAGTTAAATTCATTTTTTAATTTACATATGTTCTGACTAAATAAATTTCTAAAGAGAAGAATAAACTCCAAAAAGGAAAAACATAGGCATTTCGCTGATTTTTTCATGTAAAGTGCAAAACCGGCGATTTTTTGAAATGTTTGTATGGTGAACCCCCACGGGGGTTCCAGGGGGTGTGGAGCACTCTAAATGGGTCAAAGTGGGTTTTTCAAAATTTGCCCCTACCCAAAAGTTCGACCCAAATTGGGGGACATCATAATTCGTTTTAGAGGTATGGTTCCTTCGGCAAAGTTCCTTATTTTGATCCCCAGAATATGATTTTCACAGAGAAATGGGCGATTTTCTTGCCTCCCTACAAATCGACCCGGCCTACCATACAGTAATGATACCGAAAAGTTTCCGAATGGACTCTGAAATGATCTCAGAAGGGTCCCCAAATTATCTTGATATAGTCCAGAAAATCACGAAATGACCCTGACGGGTACCCGGACGGATCCCGAAAATCACCCAGAAATTATACCGGAAGAGTCCACAAATTATACCGAAATAACACCGACGGGATCCCGAAAACCATCCAGAAATGATGGAATAATCCCGAAAAAGTCCCGAAATAACCCTCACGGAATCCAGGACGGATCCCAAAAACTATGCAGAAATTATTCCAAAATTATCCCGAAATAATCCAGGACGGATCCAAGAAACCATAAAGATATGATCCCTAACGAGTCCCCAAGAGATCTCAAAATGACTCTGACTAGATCCCTGAATGATCCCGAAAACCATTCAGAACTGATGCCGGCAGGTTCCCCAAAGGAACACGAAATAATCCAGAAAAAGTCACGTCCTTACCCCGCCCAGAAAGGATCCCGTAAGGGTCCCGTAAAATTCCCGAAATTACTCTGACGGGATCCTGGACGGATCCCAAAAACCATCCATGAATTATACCCGAAGAATCCACAAATGATCCCGAAATAGTCCGCAAATTACCCTAACGGGAACCCGAAAATCATCCAAAAACGATCCCGATAGGATCACCAAATGAGCCCAGGAACACTCCCGAAAAAGTCCCGCAATAACCCTCTCGGGATCTCGGACGAATCCCGAAAACTATCCAGAAATGATGCCGTAAGGGTTCTAAAATCATCCCGAAATAGTCCAGAAAAAGTCCCGAAATTACCCTAATGGGATCCTGAAAACTTCCAGAATGATCCCGGAAGGATCCCCAAATGATCCCGAAATAGTCCCAAAAAAGTCCCGAAATGAACCTGACGGAATCCCGAAAGTCATTCAGAAATGATACCGGAAGGATCCCCAAATGAACCCGGAATAGTCCCGAAATAAATCCGACAGGATCCGGGACGTATCCCGAAAATCATTCAGAAATTATCCCGGAAGGGTCCCAAAATGATCCCGAAAAGGTCCCAAAATTACACCTACGGGATGCCGGACGGATCCCGAAAACCATCCAGAAATGATGTCGGAAGGGACATCAAATTATCCCGAAAAAGTCATAAAATGACCACGAAAAAGTCCCGAAATTACCCATTTTGGGATCCCGGACGGATCCCGAAAACCATTCAGAAATGATGCCGAAAGGGTCCCCAAATGATCCCGTATTAGTTGAGTAAAAGTCCCCTAATGACCCCGACGGGATCCCGGACGGTTTCCGAAAACTATCCAGAAATGATACCGGAAAGGTCCCCAAATGATCTCCTAATAGTTCATAAATGAACCTGACGGGATCCCGGACGGATACCGAAAACCATCCAGAATTGATGCCGGAGTGGTCCCCAAATGATCCCGTATTAGACGCGAAATGACCCCGAAGAGATCCCAGGCGGATCCCGAAAGCCATCTAGAAATGATGCCGGAAGGGACCACAAATGATCCCGAAATAGTCCCGAAATGATCCCGTCGGGATCCCGGACGCATCCCGAAAACTATCCAGAAATGATACCGGAAAGGTCCCCAAATGATCCCGTATTAGTCGCGAAATGACCCCGAAGGGATCCCAGACGGATCCCGAAAGAAGGGACCCCAAATGATCCCGAAATAGTCCCGAAATGACCCCGTCGGGATCCCGGACGGATTCCGAAAACCATTCAGAAATGATGCCGGAAGAGATCCCAAATGATCCCGAAAAAGTACCGAAATGACCCCAACGGGATCCGGGATGGATCACGAAAACCATCCAGAAATGATGCCGGAAGGGACCCCAAATGATTCCGAAAAAGGGCCGAAATGACCCCGGCGGGATCCTGGACGGATACCGAAAACCATCCAGAAATGATGCCCCAAATGATCCCGAAATAGTCCCGAAATGACCCCGTCGGGATCCCGGACGTTAGTAGATTATTGTCTGTGTCCCAAATTTCATCAAAATCCGTGTAGCCGTTCTGGCGTGATTCAGTCACAAAGACGAAAAAATATAATAATTAAATTATATCTGTTCCTAGGGGGCGGGGACCTCCCCCCTTTTGAAAAATATGTAGCTAGTAGATCCTTCTAGACTATTGGCTATATGTGTGCCAAATTTCATCCAAATCCTTCCCGCCGTTCTTGCCAGACAAACGTCTGGACATCCAAACATCCAAACTTTCCATTTATAACATGTATATACTAGACTAGCCTTTACCCGCAGCCCCGTCCGCAAGTAGAAAACAAGTAAGAACGGGACTGTCTTCGGCTGTTCCGAAGACTTCATACCTTTCATGAATGGGGCTGAACAATAATCTTATCCCGTTCGTAATCTCCGAATAATCGGATGTATAAGATAAGAAATATATAGTGAATAGATCTACATACCTTAACGATTTTTAAGATAAATATAAAATAAAAAACAGGTAGGTACTTTGTGTGAGGATGCAAATTTTCAGGTTTTTTGTGGTCTGCGTGTAAAAACTATGACTACGTATCACGTATTTCAACAATATATGACGTAAACGTAACTATTTGATGAAATTTGATGAATTTTGAAGCTTCTAGCCGTAAAGAGGGGGCAAAAATTAGAGTTTATATGGGGTATATAATATATATACCACCGATCTCTATGATTTTTTCAGACAACAATATATGCTATATACGTAAGCATATAGTGAAATTTGAATCGTCTAGCTGTTAAAAAGGGGCAGAAATTGTGCAAAGTTTCTTAACTGAACAATCGGTTGTATGAGATATATACTATATATACCACCGATCTCAATTATTTTTTCAAACAACAATATATGCTATACACGTAAGCATTTGGTGAAATTTGAAGCTTCTAGCTGTTAAAATGGGGAAGAAATTGCGCAAAGTTTCTTATCTGAACAATCGGTTGTATGGGATATATACTATATATACCACCGGTATCTATGATTTTCTCAGACAACAATATATGCTATACACGTAAGCATTTGGTGAAATTTGAACATATCTAAACGATTTTTAAGATAAATATAAAATAAAAAATTGGTAGGTAATCGGTGTGAGGATGCAAAGCTTCACGTTTTTTGTGGTCTGCATGTAAAAACTATGACTACGAATCACGTATTTCAAAAATATATGACGTAAACGTAACTATTTGATGAAATTTGATGAATTTTGAAGCGTTTAGCCGTAAAAAAGGGGTCAAAATGACAGTTTATATGAAGTATATAATATATATACCACCGTCTCTATGATTTTTTCAGACAACAATATATGCTATATACGTAAGCATTTTGTGAAATTTGAAGCTTCTAGCTGTTAAAATGGGGCAGAAATTGCGCAAGGTTTCTTATCTGAACAATCGGTTGTATGAGATATATACTATGTATACCACCGATCTCAATGATTTTTTCAGACATCAATATATGCTATACACGTAAACATTTGGTGAAATTTGAAGCTTCTAGCTGTTAAAATGGGGCCGAAATCGTAAAAAAATATATATATATACTATATATACCATCATATATATATTATATATATCACCGATCTCTATGATTTATTGACACAACAATACATACTATATACGTAAGCAATCGGTGAAATTTGAAGCTTATAACTGTTAAAATGGGGTAGAAATTGCGAAAAGTTTCTTATCTGAACAATCGGTTGTATGAGATATATACCATATATACAACCGATCTCTATGATTTTTTCAGACAACAATATATGCTATATACGTAAGCAATCAGTGAAATTTGAAGCTTATAGCTGTTAAAATGGGGTAGAAATTGCGAAAAGTTTCTTATCTGAACAATCGGTTGTATGAGATATATACTATATATACAACCGATATCTATGATTTTTTCAGACAACAATATATGCTATATACGTAAGCAATCGGTGAAATTTGAAGCTTATAGCTGTTAAAATGGGGTAGAAATTGCGAAAAGTTTCTTATCTGAACAATCGGTTGTATGAGATATATACTATATATACAACCGATCTCTATGATTTTTTCAGACAACAATATATGCTATATACGTAAATATTCGGTGAAATTTGAAGCTTCTAGCTGTTAAAATGGGGCTAAAATTTGCGAAAATATATATATATATACTATATATATATACTATACATATATACCACCATATATATACTATATATACAACCGATCTTTATAATTTTTTCAGACAACAATATATGCTATATACGTAAGCATTCGTTGAAATTTTAAGCCTCTAGCTCTTAAAATAGGGCAGTAATTACGAAAAGTTCCTTATCTGAACAATCGGTTGTGGGGGATATATACTATATATACAACCGATCTCATAAATTTTATCAGGCAACAATATGTGCAATATACGAAAGTATATGATGAAGTTTGAAGCTTCAATCTGTTAAATTGGGTTAGATATTACAAAAATCCTCTTTTTCTGAAAAATCGGTTGTATGGAGGATATATGCTATAGTGGTCCGATCCGGTCGGTTCCGACAAATGTCTAATCGGACACCCAAATACACCCGCTCACCAAATTTTATCAAGATATCTCAAAAATTGAGGGACTAGTTTGCATACAAACAGACAGACGGACAGACGGACATGGCTAAATCAACTCAGCTCTTCAACCTGATTATTTCGGTATACTTAATGGTGGGTCTATCTATTTTCCTTTAAGGACTTACAATTTTCGGTTTCGTGACGAAATTAATATACCATTTCATTTTCATGAAAGGTATAAAAATAGGTAGGTAATCTGTGTGAGGATGCAAAGCTTCACGTTTTTTGTGGTCTGCATGTAAAAACTATGACTACGAATCACGTATTTCAAAAATATATGACGTAAACATAACTATTTGATGAAATTTGATGAATTTTGAAGCTTCTAGCCGTAAAAAAGGGGTCAAAATGACAGTTTATATGAAGTATATAATATATATACCACCGATCTCTATGATTTTTTCAGACAACAATATATGCTATATACGTAAGCATTTGGTGAAATTTGAAGCTTCTAGCTGTTAAAACGGGGCAGAAATTGTGCAAAGTTTCTTATCTGAACACTCGGTTGTATGAGATATATACTATGTATACCACCGATCTCAATGATTTTTTCAGACATCAATATATGCTATACACGTAAGCATTTGGTGAAATTTGAAGCTTCTAGCTCTTAAAATGGGGCCGAAATCGTAAAAAAAATGTATATATACTATATATATATACTATATATACCATCATATATATATTATATATATCACCGATCTCTATGACTTTTTGACACAACAATACCTACTATATACGTAAGCAATCGGTGAAATTTGAAGCTTATAATTGTTAAAATGGGGTAGAAGTTGCGAAAAGTTTCTTATCTGAACAATCGGTTGTATGAGATATATACTATATATACAACCGATCTCTATGATTTTTTCAGACAACAATATATGCTATATACGTAAGCAATCAGTGAAATTTGAAGCTTATAGCTGTTAAAATGGGGTAGAAATTGCGAAAAGTTTCTTATCTGAACAATCGGTTGTATGAGATATATACTATATATACAACCGATCTCTATGATTTTTTCAGACAACAATATATGCTATATACGTAAGCAATCGGTGAAATTTGAAGCTTATAGCTGTTAAAATGGGGTAGAAATTGCGAAAAGTTTCTTATCTGAACAATCGGTTGTATGAGATATATACTATATATACAACCGATCTCTATGATTTTTTCAGACAACAATATATGCTATATACGTAAATATTCGGTGAAATTTGAAGCTTCTAGCTGTTAAAATGGGGCTAAAATTTGCGAAAATATATATATATATATATACTATATATATATACTATATATACCACCATATATATACTATATATACCACCGATCTTTATGATTTTTTCAGACAACAATATATGCTATATACGTAAGCATTCGTTGAAATTTGAAGCTTCTAGCTGTTAAAATGGGGCTAAAATTTGCGAAAATATATATATATATACTATATATATATACTATATATACCACCATATATATACTATATATACCACCGATCTTTATGATTTTTTCAGACAACAATATATGCTATATACGTAAGCATTCGTTGAAATTTGAAGCCTCTAGCTCTTAAAATAGGGCAGTAATTACGAAAAGTTCCTTATCTGAACAATCGGTTGTGGGGGATATATACTATATATACGACCGATCTCATAAATTTTTTCAGGCAACAATATGTGCAACATACGAAAGTATATGTGAAGTTTGAAGCTTCAATCTGTTAAATTGGGTAAGATATTACAAAAATCCTCTTTTTCTGAAAAATCGGTTGTATGGAGGATATATGCTATAGTGGTCCGATCCGGTCGGTTCCGACAAATGTCTAATCGGACACCCAAATACACCCGCTCACCAAATTTTATCAAGATATCTCAAAAATTGAGGGACTAGTTTGCATACAAACAGACAGACGGACAGACGGACAGACGGACATGGCTAAATCAACTCAGCTCTTCAACCTGATTATTTCGGTATACTTAATGGTGGGTCTACCTTTTTTGCTTTAAGGACTTACAATTTTCGGTTTCGTGACGAAATTAATATACCATTTCATTTTCATGAAAGGTATAAAAATAGGTAGGTGATCTGTGTGAGGATGCAAAGCTTCACGTTTTTTGTCGTCTGCATGTAAAAACTATGACTACGAATCACGTATTTCAAAAATATATGACGTAAACGTAACTATTTGATGAAATTTGATGAATTTTGAAGTTTCTAGCCGTAAAAAAGGGGTCAAAATGAGAGTTTATATGAAGTATACAATATATATACCACCGATCTCTATGATTTTTTCAGACAACAATATATGCTATATACGTAAGCATTTTGTGAAATTTGAAGCTTCTAGCTGTTAAAACGGGGCAGAAATTGCGCAAAGTTTCTTATCTGAAAAATCGGTTGTATGAGATATATACTATGTATACCACCGATCTCAATGATTTTTTCAGACATCAATGTATGCTATACACGTAAGCATTTGGTGAAATTTGAAGCTTCTAGCTGTTAAAATGGGGCCGAAATCGTAAAAAAAATATATATATACTATATATACCATCATATATATATTATATATATCACCGATCTCTATGATTTTTTGACACAACAATACATACTATATACGTAAGCAATCGGTGAAATTTGAAGCTTATAACTGTTAAAATGGGGTAGAAATTGCGAAAAGTTTCTTATCTGAACAATCGGTTGTATGAGATATATACTATATATACAACCGATCTCTATGATTTTTTCAGACAACAATATATGCTATATACGTAAGCAATCAGTGAAATTTGAAGCTTATAGCTGTTAAAATGGGGTAGAAATTGCGAAAAGTTTCTTATCTGAATAATCGGTTGTATGAGATATATACTATATACAACCGACCTCTATGATTTTTTCAGACAACAATATATGCTATATACGTAAGCAATCGGTGAAATTTGAAGCTTATAGCTGTTAACATGGGGTAGAAATTGCGAAAAGTTTCTTATCTGAACAATCGGTTGTATGAGATATATACTATATATACAACCGATCTCTATGATTTTTTCAGACAACAATATATGCTATATACGTAAATATTCGGTGAAATTTGAAGCTTCTAGCTGTTAAAATGGGGCTAAAATTTGCGAAAATATATATATATATACTATATATATACTATATATACCACCATATATATACTATATATACCACCGATCTTTATGATTTTTTCAGACAACAATATATGCTATATACGTAAGCATTCGTTGAAATTTTAAACTTCTAGCTCTTAAAATAGGGCAGTAATTACGAAAAGTTCCTTATCTGAACAATCGGTTGTGGGGGATATATACTATATATACGACCGATCCCATACATTTTTTCAGGCAACAATATGTGCAATATACGAAAGTATATGGTGAAGTTTGAAGCTTCAATCTGTTAAATTGGGTAAGATATTACAAAAATCCTCTTTTTCTGAAAAATCGGTTGTATGGAGGATATATGCTATAGTGGTCCGATCCGGTCGGTTCCGACAAATGTCTAATCGGACACCCAAATACACCCAATCACCAAATTTTATCAATATATCTCAAAAATTGAGGGACTAGTTTGCATACAAACAGACAGACGGACAGACGGACATGGCTAAATCAACTCAGCTCTTCAACCTGATTATTTCGGTATACTTAATGGTGGGTCTATCTATTTTCCTTTAAGGACTTACAATTTTCGGTTTCGTGACGAAATTAATATACCATTTCATTTTCATGAAAGGTATAAAAATAGGTAGCTAATCTGTGTGAGGATGCAAAGCTTCACGTTTTTTGTGGTCTGCATGTAAAAACTATGACTACGAATCACGTATTTCAAAAATATATGACGTAAACATAACTATTTGATGAAATTTGATGAATTTTGAAGCTTCTAGCCGTAAAAAAGGGGTCAAAATGACAGTTTATATGAAGTATATAATATATATACCACCGATCTCTATGATTTTTTCAGACAACAATATATGCTATATACGTAAGCATTTTGTGAAATTTGAAGCTTCTAGCTGTTAAAACGGGGCAGAAATTGCGCAAAGTTTCTTATCTGAACAATCGGTTGTATGAGATATATACTATGTATACCACCGATCTCAATGACTTTTTCAGACATCAATATATGCTATACACGTAAGCATTTGGTGAAATTTGAAGCTTCTAGCTGTTAAAATGGGGCCGAAATCGTAAAAAAAATATATATATACTATATATATATACTATATATACCATCATATATATATTATATATATCACCGATCTCTATGATTTTTTGATACAACAATACATACTATATACGTAAGCAATCGGTGAAATTTGAAGCTTATAACTGTTAAAATGGGGTAGAAATTGCGAAAAGTTTCTTATCTGAACAATCGGTTGTATGAGATATATACTATATATACAACCGATCTCTATGATTTTTTCAGACAACAATATATGCTATATACGTAAGCAATCAGTGAAATTTGAAGCTTATAGCTGTTAAAATGGGGTAGAAATTGCGAAAAGTTTCTTATCTGAACAATCGGTTGTATGAGATATATACTATATATACAACCGATCTCTATGATTTTTTCAGACAACAATATATGCTATATACGTAAATATTCGGTGAAATTTGAAGCTTCTAGCTGTTAAAATGGGGCTAAAATTTGCGAAAATATATATATATATATATTATATATATATACTATATATACCACCATATATATACTATATATACCACCGATCTTTATGATTTTTCAGACAACAATATATGCTATATACGTAAGCATTCGTTGAAATTTGAAACCTCTAGCTCTTAAAATAGGGCATTAATTACGAAAAGTTCCTTATCTGAACAATCGGTTGTGGGGGATATATACTATATATACGACCGATCTCATAAATTTTTTCAGGCAACAATATGCGCAATATACGAAAGTATATGGTGAAGTTTGAAGCTTCAATCTGTTAAATTGGGTAAGATATTACAAAAATCCTCTTTTTCTGAAAAATCGGTTGTATGGAGGATATATGCTATAGTGGTCCGATCCGGTCGGTTCCGACAAATGTCTAATCGGACACCCAAATACACCCGCTCACCAAATTTTATCAAGATATCTCAAAAATTGAGGGACTAGTTTGCATACAAACAGACAGACGGACAGACGGACAGACGGACATGGCTAAATCAACTCAGCTCTTCAACCTGATTATTTCGGTATACTTAATGGTGGGTCTATCTATTTTCCTTTAAGGACTTACAATTTTCGGTTTCGTGACGAAATTAATATACCATTTCATTTTCATGAAAGGTATAAAAATAGGTAGGTAATCTGTGTGAGGATGCAAAGCTTCACGTATTTTGTGGTCTGCATGTAAAAACTATGACTACGAATCACGTATTTCAAAAATATATGACGTAAACGTAACTATTTGATGAAATTTGATGAATTTTGAAGCTTCTAGCCGTAAAAAAGGGGTCAAAATGACAGTTTATATGAAGTATATAATATATATACCACCGATTTCTATGATTTTTTCAGACAACAATATATGCTATATACGTAAGCATTTTGTGAAATTTGAAGCTTCTTCTTATCTGAACAATCGGTTGTATGAGATATATACTATGTATACCACCGATCTCAATGATTTTTTCAGACATCAATATATGCTATACACGTAAGCATTTGGTGAAATTTGAAGCTTCTAGCTGTTAAAATGGGGCCGAAATCGTAAAAAAAATATATATGTACTATATATACCATCATATATATATTATATATATCACCGATCTCTATGATTTTTTGACACAACAATACATACTATATACGTAAGCAATCGGTGAAATTTGAAGCTTATAACTGTTAAAATGGGGTAGAAATTGCGAAAAGTTTCTTATCTGAACAATCGGTTGTATGAGATATATACTATATATACAACCGATCTCTATGATTTTTTCAGATAACAATATATGCTATATACGTAAGCAATCTGTGAAATTTGAAGCTTATAGCTGTTAAAATGGGGTAGAAATTGCGAAAAGTTTCTTATCTGAACAATCGGTTGTATGAGATATATACTATATATACCACCGATCTCTATGATTTTTTCAGACAACAATATATGCTATATACGTAAGCAATCGGTGAAATTTGAAGCTTATAGCTGTTAAAATGGGGTAGAAATTGCGAAAAGTTTCTTATCTGAACAATCGGTATTATGAGATATATACTATATATACAACCGATCTCTATGATTTTTTCAGACAACAATATATGCTATATACGTAAGCAATCGGTGAAATTTGAAGCTTATAGCTGTTAAAATGGGGTAGAAATTGCGAAAAGTTTCTTATCTGAACAATCGGTTGTATGAGATATATACTATATATACAACCGATCTCTATGATTTTTTCAGACAACAATATATGCTATATACGTAAGCATTTTGTGAAATTTGAAGCTTCTAGCTGTTAAAACGGGGCAGAAATTGCGCAAAGTTTCTTATCTGAACAATCGGTTGTATGAGATATATACTATGTATACCACCGATCTCAAAGATTTTTTCAGACATCAATATATGCTATACACGTAAGCATTTGGTGAAATTTGAAGCTTCTAGCTGTTAAAATGGGGCCGAAATCGTAAAAAAAATATATATATACAATATATATATACTATATATGTGGGAATCGATAACCGCACAACCCGTAGTGGACAGACGTACTAGTACAGGATCGCACCTAACATACTTGCCAATACAACCCTGACGAATGACAACTAAAAAGACTAAGTGGAACGGACGAGAGATAATTCAGCCGCTAAGCTAAGAATCGGACGCTTGACAAATTTGACCGCGACTAAATAATTATTGCCAATTAAAACTATTATATTACATGTTAACCGGTGTTGTTTTATTTACCAAACGGAGTAGAACCCACAAATTGGTGTCAGAAGCGGTGTGACTTCGCAGTGATTTATTTTTGCAGTAGTTATTTCATTAAAGAGAACACTTTGCAAAAGAAAAGTGCGTGCATATTCATACACATGCGAAGACGTGCATTTGAAAAAATTTAAAAGGCAATCGGCCAAACGAAAAAACATCAAAGTAAAAAATTTGAACTGCTCGAACATTAAATAGCAGAAATAAGTTATCGAAATAACAAAGTACATAATTGGCGTAGAAATTAAAAAAGGTGCATTTCGCCATAAATCTACAAAAAACCGTAATCGAAAAAAAACGGTATTTTGAGGTCGAGGTATCAACAGTTCATTGGCAGAAGTACGACATTTGGGCGATCAAACAGCGCAAGCCATAGGAGCGCCAACATTTTAGAAACAGCGCAGCAACAAACGAACGCATATCGTACCAGCACGACATTACAGCCAAGCAAGTGACGCGAGCAGAGGACACAGCACAACCGACGCAGGCGACAACGACACGCATGAAAAGCAAGCTTTCAGTATATTATTTTACTTTATTTATCGTAACAGCAGCGAAGTTCGGAAACGGCTGAGCAGTAGCAAGCAGCGAATTTGAAGACATCACAGCTAAGTTTTTATGTCTTGTATTCATTTTGTTCAGATTTTTTTTGCAATATTAAAACAGTTTGATAATTGCACACAGTAGTGGCGGCGAAAAAAGGACACTTAAAAAAAAAAAAAAAAACCAATTTCATACACTAATAGCTAATCAAAAATCTGCTCGAATATATATTGCTAGACATTGTCAAAGTACAATAATAAAATTTTGAATTGTTATTTAATTTCGTTTGATAATCAAATAGTGTCCGCCACTGAGTTTAGATATAGGCGTACATAATAATATTAATTCATATTTCATATACCATAATATTTTAAATAACCTTTTGTATCAAATCGTAAGACCATGAACCGCGAACAGATACTAGGCTTGACCGTAGACGGACTAAAAGAAACATTAGAAGAACTTGGGTTGGCGACTACTGGACGGAAGGCTACACTACAGGACAGGTTGTTGGAACACTTCGGCCTGAACGCTAACGAAGATTATGATGTCGAATCCGATGACGCAGGTAGTAGACGCAGTGCCCTTTTTCCCATTACCGAGCGTTCAATATTTACTCTACGCGACGTTGAAGACTCTATGACGCAATTCAGCGGATCAGGGCACCCTAGTTTTGAGCAGTGGGTCCAGGATTTCGAAGAGAACGCAATAGCCGTACAATGGAGTGAGCTGCAAAAATACATCTATGCCAAGCAGTTACTAAAGGGAGCTGCGAAAATGTTCATACGAAGCCAGACAGGTGTTAGCAATTGGGGCTCACTCAAGGCAGCGCTGAAAGAGGAGTTCGGAACTGCAGTGTCATCTATCGAGGTACACCGGGCCCTGAGAAATCGCCGTAAGCGTCATGGAGAAGATCTACGCGAATATTTGTATAGCTTGATGGAAATCGGGAAATGTATAAGCTTGGATGACCACAGCCTAATACAGTATTTTATCGACGGTATACCGGAAGCGAAATCAAACAAAATCAACTTGTATCAAGCGAAGTCCATAGATGATCTCAAGTATCAAATTAAAGTTTACGAAAAAGTTCAGCAAGGAAAACCTCAACCCTTTGCTCCCAGCTCGGTGCAGCCATCGTCATCAAACAAGGCAGTACCGAGTTACAGCTCCGGTGAGAGGAAATGTTTCCGATGCGGCGACAGTTCGCATATCGCCAGAAATTGTAAGCGTAGCAAAGTAAAATGTTTTAAATGCGGTGAAGAGGGCCACCGTGCAGCGGAATGCAAACCAGATGTAAAAGTGAAGTCGGACAAGGATAGTGTTAACACGATGACAGGTATCAGGGGTGGTCTGATTTTTAAAGATTTGGTTTTCACGGCGCCGAATATGATGCCCCAAACTATGTCAGCGTTAATAGATACTGGTTCGGATTTGTGTCTAATGCGACATGATACGTTGGTGATGCTACGGTTGGACGTCGATCTAACTAAAGAAAAGCGGCGATTAGTAGGCATAGGCAACAGCGAGCTAGTAACCATAGGTAGTTTCACGCAACATATGATCATTGACGATATTCCCTTGCACATAACATTCCACGTAGCCAATGAGCGGGATCTGAGTTATGCTATTGTGGTTGGCAACGATGTTCTTAAACAAGTTGACTTGACCGTTACAGAAGAAGGCGTTGAGTTTCACAGGAAGGGGTCTAAGCAGGAGAAGTTAACGGCGGAATTGGTTGCGCAGCCACAGGTATGCGCACATACATCGGGCGACTCACGCGAAGAGCAGACCGAAGGGGCAGTAGGAGGGCAGCAGCCGACCATATTGAAGCTCGCGAATGCAGTTGGTGAACTGCGTGGACACAACCAGATGTCGGCATGTGTTGCGAAGAAAGGCAACGTGGGCGCTAAGGTGCGCGTGAATGCAGTTAGTGAACTGCGTGGGCACAGTCGGGTGTCAGTAACTGCTGCAGAGAAGGGCAGCGTAAGCGCTATGGCGCGTATGAATGAAGTTGGTGAACTGCTTGGGCAGAAGCAGGTGTCAGCATATGATTTGAAGAAGGGCGGCGTGAGCGCCGCGGAGCGCAGGTTTATTAAGTCAACAGTGACAGAGCGTTCTAGCGACGCGAAGGCCGAACCGATATCATCGTCATCAAGCAAAGATATCGGGGCAGGCGAAGCAGTTGCGGAGGAAAATGGTAATACACGCGATCAGGGAGAAGATAAAAACAGGATTCCTGAGCTGATAAGGGAGTTTGGCGACATGTGCCTGACGGCAGATGCGAGCAAATTATCCATAGCAGAACTATCTCACCTTAGTAGCAACCAAGCAAGCAAGGTCAGACAACTAATAGATGCATACAAGCCAATGCGCGGCGCTAAGGCGCCAGTTGAGATGAAAATAATCATGAAGGACGATGAGCCGGTGTATGAGCGACCAAGGCGAATGTCTTATGCGGATCAGTATTTGGTGCAGGAGAAGGTAACTCAGTGGTTAAAGGAGGGGGTCATTAAACCCAGTACCTCAGAATATGCCTCACCAATTGTCCTCGTACCCAAGAAAAATGGCGAAAAAAGACTCTGTTGCGATTACAGAAGATGGAATGCCAAAATCGTGCGAGATAATTTTCCGATGCCAGTTATGGATGACGTCCTCGAACGCTTGCAGGGAGCCAAGGTTTTCACGACGCTTGACCTGAAAAACGGTTTCTTCCATGTCCCTTTAAATGCAGAGTCCCGCAAATACACCGCATTCGTCACTTTGAGTGGTCAATTTGAGTTTTTATACGCGCCGTTCGGCATCTGTAATTCGCCGGCTGCATTTTCAAGATTTATATTTGCCGTTCTGAGAGATTTAATTACAGATGGAGTAGTAATAGCCTACATGGATGACTTAGTAATTCCCTCCAAGGATGAAACTGAAGGTATTCAAAAGTTGGAGTTGGTGTTGAAGACGGCTGCAGCAAATGGCTTGAAAATTCAGTGGAACAAGTGTCAATTTCTTTTACGTAGAGTCGAATTTCTGGGATACGTCATCGAGAACAATACGATTAAACCATCCGAGGTAAAAACGAACGCCATTAAGCATTTCCCTCTGCCCCGCGATCGCAAGTCTATGCAACGTTTTCTCGGCTTGACGTCCTATTTCAGAAGATTAATCGAAGGTTACGCAAACATAGCAAGGCTACTTTCAGATACGCTGAAGCAAGATGTAAGGTTCGCGTTGGGCGACGAACAGCTAGCTGCATTCCAGCAGCTCAAAGCCGCTCTAGTTAACGCACCAGTGCTAACATTGTACGACCCGAAAGCTGTGACTGAGGTGCACACAGACGCTTCCAAGCATGGATATGGTGCCGTGCTTTTGCAGAGAAACCCGGACGATCAACAGTTTCACCCTGTCCAATTTATGAGCAGGAAGACGAAACCGAGCGAGGAAACTTATCACTCTTACGAGCTAGAAGCGCTAGCCATCGTAGAAGCCCTAAAGAAATGGCGAGTGTACTTGATGGGCATCAAGTTCAAAATCATTACGGACTGCAATGCCTTTGCAATGACGATGAGAAAACGAGACGTACCAGTGAGAGTTTCTCGTTGGGCAATGTACTTACAAGATTTCGACTACGAAATCGAACACAGAAGTGGCACCAAGATGAGGTATGTAGACGCCTTGAGCAGAGTTTCCTGTTTGCTTATGGAAGACGCATTGCACCATCGGTTAAAGCAAGCCCAAGAAAAAGACGATTGGGTAAGAGCTGTGCGTAAGATCCTTGAAAAAGACGAGTACGAAGATTTTTATATGAAGCATGGCGTGGTACACAAGGATCCCGTCAAGGAGTTGATTGTTGTCCCATCGCTCATGGAACAGGAGATAATCCGAACAGCACACAAGCAAGGTCATTTTTCCAGTAAAAGGACTCAAGAATTAGTTGAGAAATCGTTTTTTATTCCACAGCTAAAGTCAAAAGCAGCACGCGTTGTCGAAAGTTGTATTGAGTGCATCGTAACGGATAGTAAGATGGGGAAAAAGGAAGGGTTTCTTAAACCTATTAAAAAGGAAGACCGCCCTTTAGGTACATACCACATACACCACGTCGGGCCCATGGAGCTGACAAACAAAGCGTACAACTACATATTGGTAGTCGTGGACGCTTTTTCTAAATTCGTTTGGCTCTACGCGACTAAAAATACAGGTGCAGATGCGGTCGTAGACAGGCTTAGAAAACAATCAGCAGTATTTGGGAACCCTAAGCGTATCATCACCGACAGAGGCGCAGCTTTCACATCGAATCTCTTCAAAGAATATTGTGAAGGCGAAAGTATCCAGCATCTAATGATTGCTACAGGTGTACCGAGAGGGAATGGCCAGGTGGAGCGCATGCACAAAATCGTAGTTCCTATGGTATCTAAACTCTGTAGTGAGAGTCCTGGTAGTTGGTATAAGCAGTTAGATCGAGTACAACAAACGATTAACAACACTCCACCCCGCAGTACAAAAATATCACCATTCAAAATTCTTACCGGGTTAGATATGCGCGTAAACGGTATTCCAGAACTTCAAGAACTCTTAGAAGATGTTGCCATAGAAGAAATCAATTCGGATCGCGAGCAAAGCCGCCATCAAGCGAGAGAAAATATTGCTACGATCCAGGACGAAAACCGAAGAACATATAACGCCCGTCGCAAAGCTGAAGTAGAGTACAACGTAAACGAGCTGGTAGCGATTAAACGTACACAGTATGGTTCTGGTCTAAAATTGAAGCCGAAGTACCTCGGACCTTATAAAATATTGGAAAAACTTGAACATGGCAGATATGAGGTTGCGAAAGTCGGAGATCACGAGGGGCCTGGACGAACTACTACAGTCGCGGAATTCATGAAGAAATGGGACCCTTCATTCGGGTCGAATGAACGCGCAGGATGGCCGAATGTGGGAATCGATAACCGCACAACCCGTAGTGGACAGACGTACTAGTACAGGATGGCACCTAACATACTTGCCAATACAACCCTGACGAATGACAACTAAAAAGACTAAGTGGAATGGACGAGAGATAATTCAGCCGCTAAGCTAAGAATCGGACGCTTGACAAATTTGACCGCGACTAAATAATTATTGCCAATTAAAACTATTATATTACATGTTAACCGGTGTTGTTTTATTTACCAAACGGAGTAGAACCCACATATATACCATCATATATATATTATATATATCACCGATCTCTATGATTTTTTGACACAACAATACATACTATATACGTAAGCAATCGGTGAAATTTGAAGCTTATAACTGTTAAAATGGGGTAGAAATTGCGAAAAGTTTCTTATCTGAACAATCGGTTGTATGAGATATATACAACCGATCTCTATGATTTTTTCAGACAACAGTATATGCTATATACGTAAGCAATCAGTGAAATTTGAAGCTTATAGCTGTTAAAATGGGGTAGAAATTGCGAAAAGTTTCTTATCTGAACAATCGGTTGTATGAGATATATACTATATATACAACCGATCTCTATGATTTTTTCAGACAACAATATATGCTATATGCGTAAATATTCGGTGAAATTTGAAGCTTCTATCTGTTAAAATTGGGCTAAAATTTGCGAAAATATATATATATCTATACTATATATACCACCATATATACCACCGATCTTTATGATTTTTTCAGACAACAATATATGCTATATACGTAAGCATTCGTTGAAATTTGAAGCCTCTAGCTCTTAAAATAGGGCAGTAATTACGAAAAGGTCCTTATCTGAACAATCGGTTGTGGGGGATATATACTATATATACGACCGATCTCATAAATTTTTTCAGGCAACAATATGTGCAATATACGAAAGTATATGGTGAAGTTTGAAGCTTCAATCTGTTAAATTGGGTAAGATATTACAAAAATCCTCTTTTTCTGAAAAATCGGTTGTATGGAGGATATATGCTATAGTGGTCCGATCCGGTCGGTTCCGACAAATGTCTAATCGGACACCCAAATACACCCGCTCACCAAATTTTATCAAGATATCTCAAAAATTGAGGGACTAGTTTGCATACAAACAGACAGACGGACAGACGGACAGACGGACAGACGGACATGGCTAAATCAACTCAGCTCTTCAACCTGATTATTTCGGTATACTTAATGGTGGGTCTACCTATTTTCCTTTAAGGACTTACAATTTTCGGTTTCGTGACGAAATTAATATACCATTTCATTTTCATGAAAGGTATAATAAAATATATGGGCTATTGACATTAGCCTGCTTATCAAGTTAAAAAAATAACTAAATGAGCTGATAACCTGAATTAAAAAAATAAATTTCGTTTTTAAGTTCAATTAATTGATATGACAGGGGTGAAGGGTCCCGGAAGGGTCCCCAAATGATCCCGAAGTATTCCCGAAATGATACTGACGGGATCCCGAACGAATCCTGAAAACCATCCAGAATTGATGCTGGAACGGTCCCCAAAGGATCCCGAAATAGTCCCGAAATGACCCTGACGGGATCCCGTGAGGGTTCCAAAATGATGCCGAAATGGCCCTGACGGCTACCCGGACATACGCCGAAAATCATCCAGAAATTATACCGGAAGAGTCCCCAAATGATCCCGAAATAACCCCGACGGGATCTCGAAAACTATCCAGAAATGATGCCGGAAAGGTCCCGAAATGACCCTGACAGGATCCCGGACGGATCGCGAAAATCATTCAGCAATGATGCCGGAAGGGTACCAAAATCATCCCGAAAAAGTCCCGAAATTACCCGAGCGGGATCCCGAAAATCATCAAAAAAAAAAAAAAAGACGTAGGGTGTCACTGCTCACTTTATATTTGACCTATTGAGTTTGTAATATTGGTGGAGGTCAGTAAACGTAAAGTTATAATGTGTAAAAATTATTAAAAAATAATTGTTCGAAGGGTCGTGGGACGCCCCCTTTTCATTTTCGAAAAAAATTTCGCCAGAAGACTATTGTCTATCTGTGTCCCAAATTTCATCAAAAGCCGTGTAACCGTTCTGGCGTAATTCAGTGACAAATACGAAAAAAATACAATAATTAAATTATAACTGTTACTAGGGAGCGAGGACTTCCCCCCTTTTAAAAAAAAATTATTGTTATTATTATTATTATTTATTAGGATAATATAAAATATTACACCAACCAAACTGTGATTTTTGCCGGCTCAAGGTCCAATGTAATAAAACACTTTTTTAAATATTTCCCAATATATTTCAATCTCCTTCGGAGATCGTCTTCAGGGGCTATAACAATAACAAACAAATATTCACATATAAAACTGAATACAATTGGGATACAATTTTTCCATACATACATACATTAATTATCTTGTCCGATAAACGACACTTGTTAATTCGCCATGCAGTTCAGAACTAATTTTTTTTTTTTTTTTTGTTCTTTTGTGAGTCAAGTAAGTGTCTATAAGTATGTGAGCAATTTTCTGTGTCCGTTTTGTAATTTAGTCTCTTGCTTGGTGATGTATCTGCTATGTGTAGCATTTCTAACGTAAACCTTTTGCTATAATTTGTCTCCTGCTCTAGTATGCTCACCGCTTTAAAATCTGGTTGGTGTCCGTTCTCTGTACAGTGGGCCGCAAGTGCTGTTTTATGAATGTTGCCAGATGATCTACATTTAATATCCGATCTGTCTCCTGCTATTCTTGTTTTTAATTTGTTGTTTGTTGTACCCACATATTCTTTTCCACAGTTATTATTTTCATCTCCCGCACATGTAATCATATATTACATTATGTTTGTCTGAATTTGTTATGTTGCTTTTCATGTTATTAAAAAATATGTTTGTTGTGTACGATGGTTTGTGTGCAATTCTTATATTCTCCTTGTCATAGATGTCTGAGCCCTGCAATCTTTCTGAAAAACCTGGTATATATACTACAGATCTATATTTTGTAGTCGTGTTCTCTCTGTTCTTCCGGCATTTATCTTTCGGGTATTCTTTTATTAACCTCTGTATTGCGTTAGGAGGGAAGTCATTCATCTTTAGTATGTGTGTTATACGTTTTTTATTCTCGGAGTGAAAACCCGTGTCACTCGTATCTAATACTCGTCTAATGAAGTTTTTCGCCGTGTTTATAATCATACCCCTTGGGTGTTTTGATTTAAAATTTATTATTCTTCCTGATGATGTGGGCTTTTGATACCAGTCAAGTTTTATTTTATTGCCTATTTTACATACTAATGTGCCTAGAAACGGCAGTCTACTAGCCGACTCCAGCTCCATCGTAAACTTTATGTCCCTATGGAATGAGTTTAGCACCTCCAAGGTTTTTTCCAGCTCGTCCTCCTTAACAATGGCAAACACATCATCTACGTATTTGCTAAGTAGTCTCGCGTTTGTCACTGTTTCCAAAATCTCTTCCATGATGATGTCGGCAACAATCGGTGATGCTGCGGATCCCATTGGAAGTCCTTTGAGTTGCGTAAAAATTATTTCTTCATATTTGAAATATCTATTTTCCGATATGCAAAACTTCACAATTTCCATAAAAAGTTGTTTTGGAATATCCGTGTGTTCCTTTATGTCTTTCCACTTTGTCAGTATAGTTTGTATAGCCAGGTCTATTGGTATACTTGGGAATAGTTACACAACATCAAACGATACGAGGCGTTCATCATCATAAATGTAGGAGTCTTTGACCTTGTCTTTGAATTCTATTGCACTTTTTACATTAAACTTATATTTCGTCGTCAGATTTTTTAAAATATTAGTCAGGTATTTACATAAATTATAGGATGGAGCATTTAACATGGAACAGATTGGTCTTAAGGGCATATTCTCTTTATGGACCTTTGGTAATCCATATATACGGGGTGGGAGAGCTGTGTGTGTAGACATTTTGAGTTTTTCGTTGTTCGTTATAAGACCTAATTTGTGCAATTTATCTACCAACTGATTATTTTTCGTTTGTAACTTCAATGTCGGATCCTGACGTAATCTTCCGTATGACGACAAATCTTCCAGCAAACTTTGCATTTTTGACCTATAGTCGCTTTTTTCCATTGCTACCGTCACATTACCTTTGTCTGCATTCACAATCATAATATTTTTATTTTTGTTCAAAAATTCCCGTGTTTGTTCCACTGTGTCATTAATGGCTACGTCTGTTGTGCTCGCTCTGTTTTTCGTCAAAGTGTCTTTAATTAAAATTGATAACTTGGTTCTCGCAGATTCCTGGTTCTCTTTGTTTTTTATGCTCCTTATCAATTCTTCCCCATCAGCTATGCATTTGAAAAGAGGGAATGTATTTGTTGACATTGGTAGAGCGAACTTTGGACCTTTTTCAAGCAGTGCTTCAACTTCAGGTGGAAAATCTGTGTTTATTTTATTTACCAACCACTGTTTGTTGTTACTGTTGTTGCCTAGTATTTGTTTATTTTGCGCGCTTCGTAATCTTTCAAACTTTGCTTTTTTGCTGCTCATTCCATTGTGTAGCTCTTTTCAGTGTGAGCTGCTGATCACTCTCAAATAAAGCTTTTGCATCCTCGTTCTCCATTATTTGGCTTAGCTTTTCTTTTGTATATGCTACCTGTTTTGTTTTTGTCTTTAAAATATTGTGTTTAAATTTTATTAAGGCGCTGAGTATTTTTATGTGGAAAAATAAAGTGTGTCTGTCTATTGGTTGTTTTATATGTTTAGGTATGTGATTGTCAATGGTAAATATGTAATCTAGTTTCGTTGTATTTTGTATAAACTTAGGTATAATTTTAGTTTTCCTGCATTTTAATAAAAACCTTATGCTACTCTGGAGTCTTGCCATCTGGTTGGATTCAGTCTTATATCTGTTGATCGATTTCTTCGTTTTGTTGTCATATTTGTTTTTCAGCTTCGCATAAACCATCTTCTTGCTGCTGTTTTTTACGGTGTGCCTTCCGTAGTTAAGACTAAAATTTGATTGTAGCGACCTTTTTACTTTGACCTTATCAAACTGTGATTTTTGCCGGCTCAAGGTCCAATGTAATAAAACACTTTTTTAAATATTTCCCAATATATTTCAATCTCCTTCGGAGATCGTCTTCAGGGGCTATAACAATAACAAACAAATATTCACATATAAAACTGAATACAATTGGGATACAATTTTTCCATACATACATACATTAATTATCTTGTCCGATACACGACACTTGTTCATTCGCCATGCAGTTCAGAACTAAAAAAAAAAAAAATTAGTTCTGAACTGCATGGCGAATTAACAAGTGTCGTGTATCGGACGAGATAATTAATGTATGTATGTATGGAAAAATTGTATCCCAGTTGTATTCAGTTTTATATGTGAATATTTGTTTGTTATTGTTATAGCCCCTGAAGACGATCTCCGAAGGAGATTGAAATATATTGGGAAATATTTAAAAAAGTGTTTTATTACATTGGACCTTGAGCCGGCAAAAATCACAGTTTGATAAGGTCAAAGTAAAAAGGTCGCCACAATCAAATTTTAGTTTTAATATTACACTAATTTAATAGCGCACTAGCTACATTGCCCTTCAGTGCTTGGTTTCTTAGTAGATGACTCATATATTCTTATCAGGTACGAAATACTTACACCATTTCCAGTTGTAAATGAGAAAGCGTCAGATATAAATGCGAAACCGTCACATGGAAATGAGAATAGTCAATTGTAAATCCGAAAGCGTACCTTCGATATGAGAATAGTTACTTGTAAATGAGATAACTGTAAATGAAATTTCGAAAGCGTCAATTGCAATTGAGAATAGCCAGTTGTAAAGGAGAATAGTAAGTCGTAAATTCGAAAGCGTCATTTGGAAATGAGAATAAATAAATAAATGTAAGGCGCGATAATCTCCGAAGAGATCTAAGGCCGAGCTTCTCTTCCAATTTGCGTCGTGCTCCTCTTGATTTTCCCTAAAAATTGGTCTGACGGGACCTACACGTTTTATACCGACTCCGAACGGCATCTGCAAGGCAGATGAGTTTTCACTAAGAGCTTTTCATGGCAGAAATACACCCGGAGCGCTTGCCAAACACTGCCGAGGGGCGACCCCGCTTAGAAAATTTTCTTTTAATTTAAAAACCTTATTTCTAAAATTTTGATGTTGCTTTGTCCAGGGTGTGAATCCAGGGCATACGGTGTGGTAGGCGGAGCGCGCTACCATCACACCACGGAGGCCGCCGGAAATGAGAATAGGCAATTGTAAATACGAATGCGTCATATGAAAATGCGAATAGTGACTTGTAAATGAGAATAGTCAGTTGTAAATGAGAATCGTGAATTGTAAATGCGAAAGCGTAATTTGGAAATGAGATTAGTCAATTGTAAATGCGAAAGCGTCACATGGATATGAAAACAGTTACTTGTAAATGAGAAAGCGTAATTTCAAAATTAGAAAGCGTCAATTGAAATAGAGAATAGTCACTTGTAAATGAGAATAGTCAATTGTAAATGCGAAAGCGTCCTATGTAAATGAGAATAGTCACTTTTAAATGAGAAAGCATTAAATGAAATTGCGAAAACGTCATTTGTAATTGAGAATACGTAGTCAATTATAAATAAGAATGTATCACTTGAAAATGCGAAAGCGTCATATGGAAATTAGAATATGTAATGTAAATGAGAAAGCTTTCTTACTTACTTAATTGGCGCTTAACTGTTTAAACGATTATGGCCGTACAACATGGGGCGCCAGTCGCTCCTTCTCTCTGCCAACCGGCGCCAATTGGTCACGCCAAGGGAGTTTAAATCTTTTTCCACCTGGTCCTTCCAACGGAGTGGGGGCCGCCCTCTACCTCTGCTTCCATAGGCGGGTTCCAATAGAAACACTTTCTTGGCCGGAACGTCATCTTACATTCGCATAACATGGCCTAGCCAGCGCAGCTTCTGCGTTTTAATTCGCTGGACTATGTTGATTTCTGCGTATAGCTCGTATAGCTTACCGCTAAATCTTCTTAGGTACTCGTCATCGCCAACGCGTGGAGGTCCATATATCTTTAGAAGGACTTTTCTCTCGAACACTCCCAGGGCCGCTTCATCTGCTGTTGTCATGGTCCATGCGTCTGCCCCATATAGCAGGACGGGTACGATAAGTGACTTGTAGAGTATGATTTTCGTTTGCCGAGAGAGGACTTTACTTTTCAATTGCCTACATAGTCCGAAGTAGCATTTGTTGGCAAGACTGATTCTTCGGTGTATTTCAGAGCTGATGTTGTTGCTGGTGTTGATGCTGGTTCCCAAATAAAAGAAGTCTTTTACTATTTCGAAATTATGGCTGCCAACAGTAACGTGGTTTCCTAGGCGCATATGCACTGACTCTTTACTCGATGACAGCAGGTACTTCGTTTTGTCCTCATTCACCATCAAACTCATCTTTACCGCTTCTTTTTCCAGTTTGGAGTAAGCAGAACTAACGGCGCGGTTGAAAATGCGAAAGCGCCATTGGTAATTAAGAATACTTACTCAATTATAAATAAGAAAGAATCACTTGAAACTGAGAAAGCAGATCCAAACTACTAATTGATTAAATAACTGGAAACCGTGGTTATCCTTTACGATGGTATTTAACCATTATTTACTTCACTATAATAACAATAGGTATTAATAAGTATTTGTTGATTATTCCCATTGTGTACTTAGTACTTCGGAATCTTTATGCATTTTTTGAAGAGAAGTCCAAGTTGTTGTTGTCGTTGTAGCGATAAAGACACTATCCGAAAGCTGTGGCGAGTGTTATCGATGTGGATGGTCCTTTGCCGGATGTTTCTTTCTTTTCAGTTTCTCTTAGAAAACATAATAATTGAAATTCAATTATTATAAGCCGGTGTTAAGCTCATGAATTCTTAAATATAAGTATAAACTGAACACACCATTAAACAAACATACATAAATATGTAAAAACTGAGCCCGAGTTTACAAAGCTTCTCATTCGCAACGAAGAAGAACTTTAAAAAAACAAATCTATATGGCACACAATTTTATATAGAGGCAAAATGTCTCAATTGTGTTGTTAGTTTAGAAATGAGAAAAACTGAATTAAGCATGAAAACAAATACCAGCAGAATAGCCTAGTGGTTAAAGGCAACTGCAGTTTCACCATGTGATTCACGGTTCGAATCCCGGTGGAACCTTTGATAACATTACAAAATTGCCTGATGATGATTACGTTGGCGGTTTTCGAAATGGTTCCATCGCAATATGCCAGTAAATGTTTCTTTCTTTTCAGCTTCTCTTAGAAAAGATAATAATTGAAATTCAATTAATATAAGCCGGTGTTAAGCTCATGAATTCTTAAATTTTGTTGTTTTTATCATAAAATCAACATCTGACCTCGAGCCGGCAAAACCATCTCTGAGTTACTAAATAAAGGTCGGCAAAATAATTATATTACGAAAACGGAAGGCACACCGTATGCATACAACAACAATGATGGGGTATGCTAAAATCAAAGAAAACTATGACAACTGTAAGAACACAATCAACAAGTATCAATATACATCTAAGAAAATTGTTAAAGTGAAGTCCAGCATAAAGTTCCTTTCAAAGTGTAGAAAAACCAAACTTATTCCTAGCTTTATTAAAAATTCTAGCAAATGTGAAAAATTATTTGTATTTGACAGTGACACTTTTCCAGACATAGATAGATGTTTACACAGACATACACACTATTATCACAAAAAAATATTAAACTTACTTATAAAACAAAAACATAACATTTTGAATAGGTTTAAAGAACGAATAGAAGAAATAAAAACAAATCTAAAGAAACAGTTGAGCGCTGATGATTTACATGAATTTATGGAAAGGGAGAAGAATATAGAAAACAAGCTAACAACATCAAAAGCTCGGCAATTATCTAAACACGAGAAACTACGAAACAAGCGAAACAATATTTTTACCAATAACAACCAACAGGCAGATTGGTTTGTCAACAAAACTAATTTCGATTTCCCTCAAGATATAAGAGCGAAGGGTCCACAGTTTGGATTACCGATAAAAAACAATGATTTTCCAATGTTCCAATACATTGCGGATGGAGAGAGTCTTGTACAGACTCTTAAAGAGAAAGAAGAACAGGAAGAGGCGCGAACCAAAATCTCACTACTGATTAAAGATCACACAACAAGAAACAGACTAAGTGCCATGGATAGTACAATAACAGACACTGTGGAGCAAACGCGAAAATTTCTGAGGAAAAATGAAAACCTTAAAATTTTGATGAGTGATAAAGGAAATGAAACGGCAGCAATGTTAGAAGATGATTACAATAATAAAATGACAGAAATATTAATTGATTTAACTACATACAGGATTCAAAGACAAGATCCAACTACGAGACTACAAAACAAGAATAACATGCTAGTCGACAAAATTTTTAAAATGGGATTTATTTCAAAGGCAGAAAAATATACCCTCAGTACAACCACGGCACTACTACCAAGGATTTATGGACTCACAAAATTGCACAAAGAAGGTACACCATTAAGACCGATATGCTCAGCTATCGGGTCACCCTCATATGGAACTTAGGGTTCCCAGGATAGGAACCTTTAAAAAATTAAAGTTGTGGCGAACCAGCAGTTCGCCAATGGTTAAATCAAACACAAGAATTCAATTGAAATTCACTAGACAAATTTATTGTGCACTGGTGGCACTCACTATCATAACTAACTCTAAACATAATTACTTCTTCCCATCAAACATTTTACTCTACCCTACTTATGCTAACGTTGCAGATCCCACCACCATCGATGAGTTGCGTGTGCAGGTAAATATTGCCTGTGCTGCATTTCTCGCGGGCTGTTGATCGTGTTGTGTTACCATTTGCTCGCGCGTGGACTGCGTCAGCGAAAGTTCTATATCGGCCAACAAACTCACAAGCACGGCAAAGTGAGTAAAGTGTGCGCCATTGGTAGGCATTGGAAATATGGGTGTGATAACTACTCCCCCTTTAAAGATCTGCGTCCCTCAGATCAAACGAAAAACGTGAAAGGTTTATGGTAGGTATGGAGTGGTCCAGGCTCACTGTTGGTTGGCTAGTTCCTGAGTAATCAAGTTCAAAATGTAGATGTGTCTTTCGTGATCTTATTAACCTTTGTGCGATATGCCCCGTGTTCGAATATTTCTGGAAGGTTTAGCTTTCTAGTGTACCATCTCCATAGGATAGCAGCGGCCACTATTATTCCGCATACTGTTAGGGCTTCTGCAATGATAGACAAATTGATTTTTTCATTAACGTATCACAGACACCTTACGTTGTCCATTGTGATATCGTGGACATATTTCAGATTTATCTTCATTGTATGATTTTTAACTTTGGAAAAGATGGCTGGCAGAGCCTGCACTGTTATGGCCTCGTTGCTGGAGAAAACTTGGTCACCGATTTTGATAGTTTCGTTGTTTAGTTGGATGACGTAGGTGCCGTTGATGGTGTTTGTGGAATTATTGCTCCTGATCACGCCTTGGTAATTCGAGAGGAATATCGTATTTTCGTTTACCAATTCTATAGTCGATCCATTTCTCCTGGTGAATTGGCAGTTAGTGTCTCCCCCTTTTAGTAATCGTGGTATGCAGCTATCTTCATCCAATTTAGATAAGGAGTCTGACCTGCATACTGCAGATGAACTGATTCGTATACAATTACCTGTCAACCCGTAAGTTTCCTCTTGGTTTACGAGCATCCTGTCAAACGGTAGGTCCAGCTGTCGGCGCGAGTGATCAGCATATTATATTTTTTGGCTGTTACCTTCGGCATTGAGAGCGCATAAAGAAGCAGTGTCCCATTTGTATATACTGATGGTTGACCGTACTCAATTGCTTCGATTATATTTTCGTACGGAAGGGTCTCCATTTCCGATAGCACCTGGTTGATCTCGTCATTGTCAAGTAAATTTGTGTTGACAATTCCACTTTTTGCCAGCTGGCATGCCCGCACTATTTCGTTGACCTCTTCACGAACGAGCAGGATATTGTGCAGTGCATTTTGATCAAATTCTGTTGCCTCATTCTCCTTTGTAACATAGTTTGTGCGGTTCTTCACGATGTCTTGGGTGGCCGTAAAAAGCTTCTTGTTAACTTTATATTGGTGGTTATTGCTTTCAATTACTTTGTTTTAGCTGCGGAGAATATTACTCCAGTCGGTTGCGTCGGGTGACCCGCCAACCATTTCCATGCTGAGCCCAGCCAATCGATTGAGCGGGTTTTCCTAACTTTGCTTGTTTTGCCCGTTAATTCCTGGAGTCGCTCTAGTGTTTGATTAATGTAGAGTTGAGCCAAAATCTTGTCGTCGTTTCGCTTCATTAGCCGGCTTGTTAATTCTTCCATCTGCATGGTAATTGTAACATATTGTTGGGGGTTGATGGCGTGAATCAGCTTGAATGATCCGCCAATGATCCACCCATTTCCGTCTTGGGTGGTTATGATGGGTTCTTTATAGTGGAAAATATGAAGGGCGCTGATGGCTGATGCCAGCAGTGGGAATCTGCAAGGATGTTATTCCTGTTAGTACGTTAGTAAAGTAATTCCTAAGCTACTTAAAAATTTTGTTAGGATTTGTAGCTTTTACTAACTAGTGTGAAAAAAAAATTATTTTGCCTTTAGGGCTGTAAATGTAGTTATTAGTGCTAGGTTTACAGAAAGGGATTTTATTTTGACATTTTATTATTATGCATAGCTTTGGTCTTCTTGCTTAGATAAAATATTTTTTAGTGTGTTATTAGCTTTTATTTATTTATTTATTTTTTTAGAAAGTCATTTATAATTAAAAATTTCGATACATATTTAGTACAATATCTATAGGAATAGCTTTCATTGTCATTATGGTTAGTCGAAGAAAAAAAAAGGATACAAAATAAAAGGATGGTAGTTTTTCTTCAATTATTATTTTTCCCTTATTACGCCTTTAAAAATGGGAAAAAATAATTTGTTTCCTTGTTTAAGTGTATTCTCCCTTTCTTGTGCGGTAAGCCAAAAATGTGACTGTAAATTGCGGTTAAAAGATTTGTAAGTTGTAAATTTGATTAGTGGGATAAAAGGAAACAAAATTTAAAAAGATGAAGGGATAATAAAGAATGATTTATTGTTTTTATTTATACTTTTTTGCTCTTTAATTTTTCCTTTCCCTTTTTTCCTTTGACAAAAAAATAAAAGCAAAAAGGAAAAGGACAAATTTAAAAAAGTTTGGTTTTTCGTTTTGTTTTCTTTTTTTGTTTTTGGTTTTTTTGCTTAGCGGATTAGGCGCATAAGCTTAATATTTTTTTCTTTCATTCACTCTACGGATTAGGCGAAGAGGATAATTTTTTCTTTTTTTCACTCAACGGATTAGGCGAGGAGGATAATTTTTCTTTTTTTTCACTCAACGGATTAGGCAAAGAGTATAAAGTCTAATATTTTTTCTTCCTGCGGATTAGGCGCTAGGATTAAGTTTCAATTTTTGTATAGGCTAGAGGATCATACTGTTCTCGAACCAGCTGTGGGGGATCGTGGAATCCGGTTTGGGAGTGGCGTAGCCATTTGTCAAATTCGATGGCATCACAACCTACTAAGGCACGATTTGTCCCACTAACAAGCCGATCTTGTAGTAATGATCATTTCCTTTTGTTTCGATTTCTTTTCGTTTTTGTTTTTGAGTTACTATAATTTTTTAATTTATTTTTCTGTGATTTTTTCTCTATATTTTTTATTTTGGCGACGATGTTTGCTTTTTTCCTCAGTTATGTGCTAGGATGTGTATTCCTGCGTTTGACATTTTTAATGTGAGTTTTGTGAATTTTTTTACCACTGACTGTGGTTACTGATACCCTGTTATCCTTTGCGACAATTTCCTTTCTATATATGGGTTTTTGTTTACCCTTGATCTGGTTGTCCTTCACGTATATGACATCATTTTCGTCATAATGCTTAGGTAAAGATCTTTTCCTATTATGTCGCTCTATCTGGGCTTGCTGCTTTTTTGTCAACAAAATTTTCAAATATTCATTGTTCTTCCTACTTTTTTCAAGAGGTTCTTGGTAGTTGGAAGCTCTTGCGCGGTTGAAAAATATTTCGCTGGGCTTCCGTCTTGTAACAGAATGGATAGAATTGTTATATCGATCTACTGCTATGTTTACTAACTGCTTTGTTTTTAGGCTTGCGTTATCTGCCTTTAGGCACCTGATGATTTCGATTAAAGTGGAATGTAACCTTTCCACCTGGCCATTCACTTCGCTTCTCTGGGTCGGTGTGCGATACAACCTAACCCCTAATGATTCCATGAGGTTCTGTATAATTGAATTAATCAGACCGCGCTCGTTGTCGGTCACTAGGATATCTGGGGTCGTAAAATAGTGTAGGAGTTTCACTATTTTGTCCTTAAGGTGCAAAGTAGACTTGTTTCTCAAGTGAAAAAGATTCGCAAATTTTGAAAATTTGTCAATACAACTGAGAAATTTCTCTCCTTGTATTTCAAATATGTCCACGTGAATAATTTCACAAGGACGTGACGGGGTAGGTGTGTTTTGTAATTCTGGTTTATTTGGATGTCTATCATATTTGTTAATTTTACACGTCTCACAGGGCGAGACGTATTTCTTGATGATGCTGTTCATTTTTGGGAAGTAGTATTTTTCTAAGATTTGCTTTTTATTTTCGGTGGCGTTGCGATGAGCTCTTTTGTGCTCTGCCCACACTATCTCGCAAATCCTATCAGGATCTCTCAAATCCTCTACAATAGACTGAGTTACACCGATCTTATATTGTATAAAATTCTCTAGGTATACCTTTTGGAGCAGCCCTAGCTTACCTTCTGGCATTTTAATGCCGTTGACAACATTCGGCCTGAGCTTCTCAGCTCTTCAGTGATACCTTCTATCTTTAGGTAGTGTCTCGGGTAACCTGGATGAGGTTCTTCAAATATTTCTAGTCTGCCCCTAAATACAAGCTGGTTCCTAAATACGTTAAGAGGCACTTCAACGAACGGTATGAGGTCAGAGTTGTCCTGTTCTGCACTGTGGATCGTATCACCGTTCTCGCTTTCAGAGTTCTCTGTTTATCCTGTGTTTGCGTTCCAACTGGCGACTTCGGATGTTGATGTTGTGAGTGGATTTGCTTGAATTTTGAGTCGGGAGAGAGCGTCAGCCACGACGTTAGATTTCCCTGGTTTTTAGATTATCTCGTAATTGTATTCCTCAATCCTAGCCTTCCAACATTTTAGCTTGGCATTGTAATTACGATTGCTTAGAGAAAAAGCTAACGGTTGGTGGTCAGTAAATATACGAATCTTTTTAGTACCATAGAGGTAGTTCCGGAGGTTGTCCAAAGCCCATACGATAGCAAGCATTTCCTATTCGTTTGTTGCGTATGCTTCTTCCGTAGTGGAAAAACTCCGCGACATAAACGCTATGGGTTTGTCCTTGCCATCGTGGTCTTGTGATAGTACTGCACCAATAGCGAAAACGGAAGCGTCCGTCGTCAGGTTGAAGGATTTATCGAAGTTAGGGAAGGTCAAGACTTCGGAGGTCGTCAATATCCCCTTGAGATTCGCGAATGCTTCTTGGGCTTCATCGTTCAAGGTAATCGAAACCTTCTTCGATTGAGTTGCCCTTACTTGTGCATGTTACCCTCGCGTAAGGTTGGTAAGCGGCTTTGCTATCTTCGCGTAATCGCGAATAAACTTCCTATAATATGAAGTTAGCCCTAGAAAGCTCTTGAGTTCTTTTAGGTTCGATGGGGGCAGCATGTTTTTAATGGAATTGACTTTCTTTGGGTCAGGGAGTATTCCTTCGGGAGTCACGATGTACCCCAAAAATTCTACACTTCTTTTCAGAAACTGCGCCCTTTCAAGGTTGACCTTAAGACCCGCAATCAAAAGCCTGGCAAGGATAGTGTCGATGTCCCTTAAATGTGTAGCTTAGTCTCTGCTGAAAATTATGATATCGTCGATATATACGAAACAAATACGACCTATGTATTCTTTTAGCACGACGTCTATCATGCGCTGGAAGATAGAGGGTGCATTTTTCAGACCGAAAGGAAGCCGCAAAAATTCATATTTTCCATTCATTGTGGAAAATGCGGTTTTTGCGATGTCGCTCTCTTTCATTGGGATTTGGTGGAATCCGAAGTAAGGTCGAGTGTCATGAAAAATTTCGCATTACCAAGACTCGTGATAGTGCCATTGATATCAGGGATAGGTTACGTATCGGGGATTGTTACGGCGTTTAGCCCAGTCAATGACCATTCGATATTTCTTTTCTCCATCGGATTGAGATTTCTTTGGAACGATCCATATGGGTGAATTGTAGGGACTCTGGAAAGGACGAATGATGCCTTCTGATAGTAAGTCCTGGATTTGCTTTTCCACCTCCTCGCGCATATTAACGGGGTAGGGGTAGCTTTTTGTATAGATGGGGTTCTCGGTTATAGTTTTAATCTCTGCCTGGACATTGGTGTGGATTTCCATGCTTCGGTCGACCGGTCCGAACAAAATTTCATATTTTTCTAGTATCTGGTATAGCTTATTTCTTGTAAAGTGTGTAATATTATTATCAAGGGGGATATTTGTACTGATACTACTCACCTGCTGCGCTTTTTTTCGTTTAAGAGGCAGCAGAATATCTCGTTTTAAAATGAGAACATTTAGTTCACTGTCTAAGACTGCCTTGATTTCTGACAACGTATCGTCGCCTATTACTCCGTCGAACGATTAGAGGCCAGGGAGAACAAAAAATGTGGTGAGTAGGCCTTTGCCTACGAATTTGAAGATTTGTCCACATATTTTCCTGTCCACCTTTATAGTTCCACCCGCGGGGATTACATGAAACGGCTTTTCTTCCGGTGAAGTATTTTGTGCTATGCGTTCACTTATATAATTTTTAATCGCCCCCATATCCACTAAAAATTCTAGAATACCCAAATGTTGTGTAGCGTATTCTAAATACTGTACACCGGACACGAGGCTCCCATGGTAAAATTTACCTGATCACCTGTTGTTTGTTCGCTGTTGTTGTTGGTTGAGGTGCTTGGGCTCTCTTCTTCGTCTACTGGAATCAGATGGAATAATTTCTGTTGCTTACTCAGGGTTTTGTTTGCATATCCTGTGTAGCTTGTAGAACTGCCCCCTTTTTTTATTGTCGTATCTACAGAATATGCTGTTGCCTCTTGGTCGGCTCTGGGAAGATGGTCCGGCATCCGTTCTTACTACCGTGTTGTTTCTCCAACTTGGGGTGGACTGATTGCTCAATTTTGTTTGACCTGAGCTTGGGTAAGAGGGCCGTTGCCCTGTTTGGTTGTTATCTCTCCAGCTGCGGCCCGAATTTTCTAAATTAGGATAATTTCTTCTATCGCGGAAAAAAATTTTGGAGCTGAAGGTTGATAGTTGTCATTTATATTATCCCTGTGGAAGGGTGGCCGGTAGATTGCATTTCTGCGATCCACATTCAAAATTTTGAGGCATGCAGAGTATGCCTCAGGTAGGGTTTTCAGGTTTTGAACAAGAAGCAGGGCGGGAAGATCTCCATTTAGCCCTCTTATGAAGACGTCTAACGCCCTTCGGCGGTCAGCCTCGGCCAATGCCTCTATGCTTTCTCCGTGTACGTATTTGTCTACCTTTATTGTATTTATCATTAAAGAGAGCTGTTTCTGCACTTGAGCATAAAAATCGGAAATCTTTTGCCGTCCTTGCGACATTAGTGTTAGTTGTAGGTCTAACGTTTCTATGTCCCTAATGTCTGCGTAATGCAGAGAGAGGATTTCCTTTATCCTCCTCCAGTCCGAATCTAGGATATTGTGCGCAAGCAGCGCAGAATCTGCCGCGCCTCTAATTTTCCCTCTAATGTGCCTTAAGATAGCAGTATATATTGGCTTATGCCGCACTATTTCATAATCACGTATAACTTGTTCGACGCTATGGACCCAGGAGCCGTAGTGCTCCCGTGATCCATCGAATACCTGTAATTATTTTACACAGTCGAGTAACTGAGCGACCTCCGCCAGCTCGCTCTCTGTCCGAGGACTCACTAATGGCTCTACTATTAGTTCTTCCCTGGTGTCCGAAGACTGCCTTCGCACTTCCCGCACTTGAGCCTCTAGCCTTTCCCAATTGTCACTCAATCCAGACAAGGATTCATCGCTGCTGTTTGATTCTACACCTTTTAGTCGTTGGTCAAGTTTTTTGAGTTGGGCTAGTATGGCGTTAATGGCGCCATTATGTTCCATAAGCGATTTCTTTACCTCGTCTGCGTCCATGGTTTTATCTCTGTGAAAAATAAAGAAAGAAATATACAGCAGGGATTAGTTTATACTCACAAGGTCCAATATCTCATTGGAACTTTCTGATTGAAACTTATTGAGATTTTCGTAAGGAAAAAATGTGTTTATCTGCTTTGCTAGTTCACTCTTTTTTTCCTCACTTCAATGTGTTTATTTTTCTCCAGTAAAGTTAGAACTTTTTCAACGTGGTTATTTTTCTTCAGAAAAATTTGCTTATTGCTTTTTAATCAGTTTTTTCTTTTTCTGGGTTTTAGTTCACTTCCTCTTTCACTTAGAACAAGCACTTCGCACCGATTGCTCGGGCGCTACTTACGGTTCCCAGGATAGGAACCTTTAAAAAATTTAAGTTGTGGCGAACCAGCAGTTCGCCAATGGTTAAATCAAACACAAGAATTCAATTGAAATTCCCAAGACAAATTTATTGTGCACTGGTGGCACTCACTATCATAACTAACTTTAAACATAATTACTTCTTCCCATCAAACCTTTTACTCTACCCTACTTATGCTAACGTTGCAGATCCCACCACCATCAAGTATTTGGCAATCGATGAGTTGCATGTGCAGGTCAATATTGCCTATGCTGCATTTCGCACGGGTTGTTGATAGTGTTGTGTTACCATTTGCTTGCGCCTGGACTGCGTCAGCGAAAGTTCTATATCGGCCAACAAACTCACATGCACGGCAACGCGAGTAAAGGGTGCGCCATTGGTAGGTTTTGGGAATATGGGTGTGATACCTTGGATTATGTAAATATATTGTGAAAATATTAAAAAACAAAACGACGAACTCTATTTATAATATATAGAACACAGTTGAATTTAAAGAAAGAGTGAATAATACTTTAATTTGCGATGATGAGAAATTAATTTCTTTTGACGTGGTGTCACTATTTCCGAGCATACCGATACAGTACTTGAGGTTGTAAGAGAAAAATGGACAAAAATACAGGAATTCACGAAAATACCCAAAAATTTGTTTATGGAAATCTTAAGATTTTGTGTTGAAGAAAACAGATATTTTCGATTTAATGATAAAATTTACATACAGCTTAAAGGAATGCCGATGGGATCCCCTACATCACCAGTAATCGCGGATATAGTTATGGAGGAGATACTTAACCGGACAATAGAAAAACTCCCACGTGTACCAAGGCTACTAACAAAGTATGTTGATGATTTGTTTGCAATTATTCCGGAAGATGAGGTAGAAACAACACTTAATGCATTAAATTCGTTTGATAATAATATTAAATTAACAACAGAACTTGAAAACGATGAAAGATTACCGTATTTAGAATCCATCGTGATAAAACACGGCAATCAATTAAAAAAAAAAATGTTTCAAAAACCAACAGCATCAGGATGAATCATTAACTTCAATTCAAAACACCCGAAGTCTATGATAATTAATACAGCGAAAGGCTATATACGAAGAATGTTGGATATATCAGATAAAAGTTACCACAAGGAAACCAAAAAAGAAATTTTCACTTTATTAAAGTAAAACGATTTTCCCGAAAACCTTATAAAGACATTAATAAGAAATATAAATAACAGCAATCAACAACACGAAACAAAAAAAAAAAACTACAAATTTGAAGTCTGTAACCTACGTTCCCAATCTTTCAGAGCGTTTAGCAAAGTCTGAATGCTACAATAAAAAAACGTATAAAATAGCTCATAAACCGAAAAATAGTTTAAAACATTTTTAACAATACGAAAGCTAAAATACCTCACACGGAAAAGTGCAATGTGGTGTATAAAATACCATGTAATGGCAAGGAAGGTGAATCATGTGATCGCGTCTACGTAGGGAAGACGAAGTCAAAATTAACAAGTAAGGAAGGTTAAGTTCGGGTGTAACCGAACATTACATACTCAGTTGAGAGCTATGGTGACAACATAAGCGAAAATAACCAGGTAGGAAAATGAACCGAGGGAGACCCTGGAATGTGTTTGTATGACATATGTATCAAATGAAAGGCATTAAAGAGTATTTTATGAGGGAGTGGGCCATAGTTCTATATGTGGACGCCATTTAGGGATATCGCCATAAAGGTGGATCAGGGTTGACTCTAGAATTTGTTTGCACGATATGTGTATCAAATGAAAGGTATTAATGAGGGTTTTAAAAGGGAGTGGTGGTAGTTGTATAGGTGGTCGCCTTTTCGAGATATCGCCATAAAGGTGGACCAGGGGTCACTCTAGAATGCGTTTGTACAATATGGGTATCAAACGAAAGGTGTTAAGGAGTATTTTAAAAGGGAGTGGGCCTTAGTTCTATAGGTGGACGCCTTTTCGAGGTATCGCAATAAAGGTGGACCAGGGGTGACTTTAGACTTTGTTTGTACGATATGGGTATCAAATGAAAGGTGCTAATGAGTATTTTTAAAAGGGAGTGGGCCTTCGTTCTATAGGTGGACGCTTTTTCGAGATATCGCCATAAAGGTGGGCCAGGGATGACTATAGAATATGTTTGTACGATATGGGTATCAAATGAAAGGTGTTAATGAGTATTTTAAAAGGGCGTGGGGCTTAGTTCTATAGGTGGACGCCTTTTCGAGATATCGCCATAAAGGTGGACCAGGGGTGACTCTAGAATGTGTTTGTACGATATGGGTATCAAATTAAAGGTATTAATGAGGGTTTTAAAAGGGAGTGGTGGTAGTTGTATATGTGAAGGCGTTTTCCAGATATCGACCAAAATGTGGACCAGGGTGACCAAGAACATCATCTGTTGGACACCGCTAATTTATTTATATATGTAATACCTGCCAAGATTTCAAGGGTTTTTTATTTCGCCCTGCAGAACTTTTTCATTTTTTTCTACTTAATATGGTAGGTGTCACAACCATTTTACAAAGTTTTTTCTAAAGTTATATTTCGCGTCACTAAACCAATCCAATTACCATGTTCCATCCCTTTTTTCGTATTTGGTATAGATTATGGCATTTTTTTCATTTTTCGTAATTTTCGATATCGAAAAAGTGGGCGTGGTCATAGTCGGATTTCGTTAATTTTTTATACCAAGATAAAGTGAGTTCAGGTAAGTACGTAAACTAAGATCAGTAAAGATATGTCGATTTTTGCTCAATTTATCGTGTTAACGGCCATGCGGAAGGATAGACGGATGACTGTGTATAAAAACTGGGCGTGGCTTCAACCGGTTTCGCCCATTTTCACAGAAAACAGTTAGCGTCATAAAATCTATGCCCCTACCAAATTTCAAAAGGATTGGTAAATTTTTGTTCGACTTATGGCATTAAAAGTATCCTAGACAAATTAAATGAAAAAGGGCGGAGCCACACCCATTTTGAAATTTTCTTTTAGTTTTGTATTTTGTTGCACCATATCATTACTGGAGTTGAATGTTGACATGATTTACTTATATACTGTAAATATATTAAATTTTTTGTTAAAGTTTTAGTTTTAAAAAATTTTTTTTTTAAAAGTGGGCGTGGTCCTTCTCCGTTTTTTCTTATTTTTATTAAGAGTACATATAGTAATAGGAGTAACGTTCCTGCCAAATTTCATCATGATATCTTCAACGACTGCCAAATTACAGCTTGCAAAACTTCTAAGTTACCTTCTTTTAAAAGTGGGCGGTACCACGCCCATTGTCCAAAATGTTACTAATTTTCTATTCTGCATCATAAGTTCAACTCACCTACCAAGCTTCATCGCTTTATCTGTCTTTCGTAATGAATTATCGCACTTTTTCGGTTTTTCGAAATTTTCGATATCGAAAAAGTGGACGTGGTTATAGTCCGATATCGTTCATTTTAAATAGCGATCTGAGGTGAGTGCTCAGGAACCTACATACCAAATTTCATCAAGATACGTCAAAATTTACTCAAGTTTCGTGTTAACGGACGGGCGGACGGACGGACATAGCTCAATCAAATTTTTTTCGATCCTGATGATTTTGATATATGGAATTCTATATCTATCTCGATTCCTTTATACCTGTACAACCAACCGTTATCCAATCAAACTTAATATACTCTGTAAGCTCTGCTCAACTGAGTATAAAAACAAGACTAGCACAGCACAAGTCAGAATATAATATAATATAAAGAACACAGTTTAGTTTAAAGAAAGAGTGAACAATACTTTAATTTGCGATGATCAGGAATTAATTTCTTTTGACGTGGTGTCACTATTTCCAAGCATACCGATACAGTTAGCACTTGAGGTTGTAAGAGAAAAATGGATAAAAATACAGGAATTCACAAAAATACCCAAAAATTTGTTTATGGAAATCTTAAGATTTTGTGTTGAAGAAAACAGATATTTTCGATTTAATGATAAAATTTACACACAGCTTAAAGGAATGCCGATGGGATCCCCTATATCACCAGTAATCGCGGATATAGTTATGGAGAAGTTACTTAACCGAACAATGGAAAAACTTCCACGTGTACCAAGGCTACTAACAAAGTATGTTGATGATTTGTTTGCAATTATTCAGGAAGATGAGGTAGAAAGAACACGTAATGCATTAAATTTGTTTGATAATAATATTAAATTTACAATAGAACTTGAAAACGATGAAAGATTACCGTATTTAGACGCCATTGTGATAAAACGCGGAAATCAATTAAAAACAAAGTGGTATCAAAAACCAACACCATCAGGACGAATCATTAACTTCAGTTCAAAACACCCGAAGTCTATGATAATTAATACAGCGAAAGGCTGTATACGAAGAATGTTGGATATATCAGATAAAAGTTACCACAAGGAAACCAAAAAAGACATTTTCACTTTATTGAAGAAAAATGATTTTCCCGAAAACCTTATAAAGACATTAATAAGAAATATAAATAACAGCAATCAACAAAACGAAACAAAAAAAACTTCAAATTTCAAGTCTGTAACCTACGTTCCCAATCTTTCAGAGCGTTTAGCAAAGTCTGACTGCTACAATAAAAATACATATAAAATAGCTCATAAACCGAAAAATACATTAAAACATATTTTTAACAATACGAGAGCTAAAATACCTCACACGGAAAAGAGCAATGTGATGTATAAAATACGATGTAATGGCAAGGAAGGTGAATCATGTGATCGCGTCTACGTAGGGACGACGAAGTCAAAATTAAAAACAAGACTAGCACAGCACAAGTCAGACTTCAAACAAAATCCACAGTCAAATACTTATAAAACAGCTTTAATGACCCACTGTGCGAGTAGCGGCCACTTTCCCAATTTAAACAATGCAATTGCTGGAGAATAGCAAGAGTCAAACTATAGCAAGCGCCTCACATTGGAAATGCTGCATATAATTAACACACCACCTAACATACGACTAAGTTACAAAACAGATGTTGACGGCTCCGCCCACATATTTAGACATTTATTAACTAACAAATCGACAGTAGAAAGCTCCGCGTCAAACAGAACGGACGTGTAAAACAAAATGTATTTTATTATTTTATTGTCAATAGTTTAAGATGGTATTATAAATAATGTTATATTTGTTATAGTTCCCTTGAAGATGATTACCGAAGGTTGTAATCGAAATATATCGGAACACAAAATGAAAACTTTGTTGTTTTTATTATAAAATCTATATTTGACCTCGAGCTGGCAAAACCATTTCTGTGTAATTATTTTATTGTCAATATTTTAAGTTGGTATTACAAATATTGTTATATTTGTTATAGTTCCCTTGAAGATGATTACCGAAGGTTATAATCGAAATATATCGGAACACAAAATTAAAATTTTGTTGTTTTTATTATAAAATCAACATTTGACCTCGAGCCGGCAAACCCATCTCTGAGTATATTTTATGATGTTGAGTCTGGTGATGAGATTATTTCTGAGAGAAAGGAAGTGATCTGTAAATGTATATTTAGTATAAAATATGACGCCAAGTATCTTAAGCTTTTGGACATTCTCTATATCTATATTCATTGTGTTTATTCGTGGTTGCTGACAGATATGTAATACTTTACATTTACTGTAAGACAAAATTGCTCCTGAATACTTGCTCCAGGAGTTAATATCTAGGAGTAGTTTTGCGAATATTGTTTGGTTTGAGTTGATGTCTCTGACTTTTGTGTAAAATAAAGCATCATCAGCGTATACACGGAAGTCCAAGCTTTTTTGTTTAGAGGCGATTTTATTTATCTGCTCAAAGGCTATAACAAAAAGTACTACAGAGAGTGGTGAACCCACAGGTATGCCATTTCCTAGGGAAAATATGGAAGAAAGCTCACCATTGACTTTAACTTGAATTATACGATTTGTTAAGAATGACTTTATTATCTGATAAATTTTTGGGCCAACATTCCAGGAAGATAATTACTCAAGGACCACATGGACTCCTATGCGGTCGAAAGCTTTTTTAAAATCTGTAGATAGTATAGCTATATGTTTTTTCGATGAGAGAGCATCACTAATGTAATGTTGTAGGGGAAGAAAACCTTCCAGAGTCCCGTGGTGTTTTTTGAAGGCAACTTGGTAAGAGCTAACTAAGCCGTTTTGGTTTACAAACCACATTAGTCTTTTCGCTACCATTTTTTCGAATGTTTTACCCAGACAAGATAGGAGGGAGATCGGTCTGTAGCTGTGGACGTTATTAATTGGTTTGTTTGGCTTGGGTATTGGGAGGACTGTGGCTGTCAGCCAAGTGTGAGGATAGTGCCCGGTTTTGAAAACTGTATTGTAGAGGGATAAGAGAATGTTTTTTCATGATGTAGGAAGATTGCCTAGCATAGGATAAGATATTCTGTCACTACCTGGAGTTTTCCCTTTGGCATGCTGCAGAGAAGTTTCGAGTTCAATATGAATAAAATCAATTTCCAAGCTGAGGGTATCTTTTCTTAGTTGTGGCAGGAGATACGGGCGTTGCAATATTTCTCTTTTTCTTATTAACATACTCTGGAGGAAAATTGGAGTCCCTTGAATGCACTGACCAAGTTCTGCAGAAGGTATTGGCTATATCTGAGGGTCATAAATTAGGCTAGATGGTAGCTCAATAGATGTGACAGGGGATGGCGGAAGACCCGTGAGAGATTTAATGGAAGACCAAATTTTTTTGGAGTTGAGAATGGATTAATTTTTTCGGTGAATTTTGCTATGGATACTCTCTTGGCTTCTTTCACTCGTTTTTTAAATAATGCATTGGCTTTTTTGTAGGCAATGAGATTAGAAATCGAAGGAAAGGATTTGTAGATATGCCAAAGATTTTGTTTATTGGTTCTAAGAATGTTAAGGTCCTGACTCCTCCAAGGTGAATAGTTTTTTAGCTGGGAGGTATTGCTTTGACGTATAGTAATATTGGCTGCTGATTTGATGGCTTTAGTAATTTTGGCTGGAAACTGATGGACATTGGTAATATTCCAGCCATTAAAGTTTCTTTCGCAGAGAGATGTATATTGACTCCAGTCTGCGAGATTAGTTTTGAATTTGGGAGATTTTTAAGATTGCAGGTGACTCCAATCATTTGTATTACAATAATTACAGGATAGTGATCACTGACATAAATCGGCGAGAGTTTGCCAGGTGCATCTGGGAATTAACTGTGCCTCTACTAGTGTAAGATACATATGTGAAAATGAGTTATGGGTGGAGAAGTGCGTTGGAGAACCATCATTAAAAACTACAAAGTTGTTTGTTATGATGAAATTTTCTATTGTGGTACCACGTGGGTTTGGTTTTAGCGATCCACACAGCGGGCTCCAAGCATTGAAGTCGCCGAGAAAAATGCGTGGGCTTTGGGAATTAGATAGGAGGGAGGATATGTCATTTTCAGAAAATGTTTGGCTGGGAGGTATGTATGTATTTATTATAGTAAAATGAGGAGATGTGTCGATTTCTATGGCTATGGATTGAGGAGAGCTATTTTGAAATACTAAGTTATGTGGAATATTTTTTTTAATCAGAATGGCTACTCCCTGTTTGGATGTGGTAGTCCCATTGGAATTATGGAAGTATCCAAAGTAGCTTTTGGGAGTTATAACCTGTTTAGACCCCATCGGGATCCCAGACGCTAGTAGACTATTGTTGTAACGTCAGCCTTTCATCATAAGCACTGGTCCGAATGAATGGCAGCATGTATTTGTGACTACGTGTGATGTGTCTAGGTTCGCGTATTGGCCGCAATGTTGCAAGGCCTGTCGCAACAGCACAATGGCAACATTGTGTCTGGAGTAGATACAATGTTGCTGATGGCGTAGCAACATTGCAGTCAAGACACGAACTAAATATATCTCTGTAGGTGGTAGTTTGTGTAAGCGTTCAAGTGTATGAATGTGTGAGTGTGTGGATGCATAAATGAAAATGCGGGAAAGCCGAAAGATAGTTTTGCACGTAAGTATTATTTTATCAGTGGCCAGTGTGAGTGAGTGCAGTTTGTTTAAAAGTTTGTGTCCGAAAAAGAGTTAAAATCATAAGTTTGAAATGCGCGGCATAAAGCGCAGTAATCATAAGTTTGTTGGGCGCGAATAAAAGCGAAACATAAAGTTAGGCGCGCCGAAAAGTTTTCCGCGAAACGTGAAAAAGAAAGATGCAGAAAGCAACAAAGGATATCCGGTCAACTACCAAGCGGTTCCCGACTCAGGATAGCACCAGAAGTTTCAGGTAAGCACAGTGGTTTTCTTTTCCCTTGAATTGTTTGTTTTTTTACCTTCCTCCAACTTGGCATGCCCACTGGGAAGCTGGCTTCCATATAGCCAATTTTCCAAGCAAGCCAAGATCAAACTTGCATGCATGTATGCACGCCTTAATACAGACAGATGTATGTCGGTGTGTATATTAATTATGCAGACAAAAAATAGTTTCAGCATCACCAGTCTTTCCACACTATGAATTCTTGAAGAATAATGTTTTTTTTTGTATATTAACAGGGCACTCCCTTTTGGAAAGCACTCACTGGGCACAGAATTGAAAATTTCGGTTAGCGGCCTAAAGGCCAAATTAGCGGCATCCCGCCCAACAACAAATGCATCATCTTTTTGGTATTGGCGGCGCAACGCCAACAACAATCATTACACCACTTTAATACAGACGGCACACAATCCCTATAACAACACCGCCATTTAATTTCACCTACGGCACATTACGACTACAACAGCTCACACATGGGCTTTCTTGGACGGCATACACCGCATTCAACAAATACACATATTTTTTTATCTTCACCGACGGCACACAGCGTCTAGAACAACACAACATATTTCTTTATCGGCGCCGCAACGCCAACAACAAGCACGACACCTTTTTCTACTGGCAATTACAATTCCCACCGGCGGCCACATATTTTGGTATCAGCAATATATTTCCACCACAACAACAACTACAACAACACCATCTTACTCCACCAACAAGCTCAACAAATTAAATTTCATCAGCATCACCCAGATAAGAAGCTAGCACACAAAGAAGCGTAAAAGCGGTATTGACGGAGTTCACTTCCACAACAAAAACCAACCACCACGTCGGCAGCAGAAATAACCATGGAGATTTAAGTGCAACATTCTTTTTGTTGTTTCCGACAAACTATATCTACTTTTGTATTTTCTCTCATTTTCTTTAGTATATTTACTCATATGATACATTTTCTAGACATAAGTATTAGCAGGAAAAAGGTTGGTGAAAAGCTAAAGGCTTAGAGTAAATTATCTGTTTTTTTGGAAGCTTTAAGATGAAAATTTTTTGAATCAAATTTTTGCTTAGTAATTTCACTTTGCTTTTTTTTTAATTTTTGTTGAGTAATTTTTTTACTCACAATTTTCGTTTTCTCTGACATTTATAAACAATCTTTTATTTTTATAATTTGCATTTCTTTTTGTGATATTTACTATATCCAAAGTACACCGATCTTTATTGGTGTGCTCTGCCTATAGTTCCACTTCCGCACATGCGTTTTTTTGTTTCATTTCGGTTAGACCGCCACTAACTCGAAATTAAGGAATTTTGAATGTTTAAGATTTTATTCTTTGGTTTGCACAAATTGTACTTACATGTATTTGCCAGAACGCTTCCGGCAAACTTATCATTATCCTTCCGGCAATTAACATTAGGGGCTTGCTAATAAGCACCCACATACAATTTTTTTTCCTTTTTCTTATTTTTTTTGTGAATTTTTACATACCATTTTTTTTGGACATTGTCATCACGGTTAACATTTATTACCAGCTATATACTCGCTATCCAAGATCGTAAGCGATCGATCTTGATCAGTGTTTGAGCGTGGTCATATGTATGTTTGAGTTTTTTTGTTTCATCTACTCAACTGCAGCGGCGCCGTTGGAGAGGAAGAGTAACTTGGTGATTGTTTTGAGAGAAACATCAGAAATTTATTAAAATACACTTCTTTCGTTGTATGTACATGTGTTAGCAAAGATTCCTAATCTTGCAAATAAGAAAAAGAACAACAGATTGCAACGAACATATGTACATACATAAAAACTGCACAAACATACATTTACACCTACATACCTTTTTTATATACACATAAACTGCTTTTTCTTTGATGACCTACTTTGGCTTTGTGCAAAATTGAATTTGTGTTTACTTGGGCGTTTACCGCAAACGGGGATTAGGGTTCTTGAATTTTTTTGTTCGCCCTCGTATTTTATTTTCAAGGGCGTAGGCAGGGGGGGGGGGGAGGCAGGGGGGGCAAGTTCCCACCCCTAAATTCATGAAGTCTTATACTTTTTTTATTTATACAATTACTTAAATTTTTTTTTGCCATTTTTAATTTTACTGGGATGAATTTTTTATGTTTTGCGCTGGACAAGCCCCCCCCCCCCCTCTCTGCCACCTAAATCCTATAATAATTTACCGAAAAAAAGTAAAAAAAAAATGGCACAAGTTTACAGATGTTTTTATCGGTTCAACTTTTTAGTTGGAGTACCAAATTTTGGTGAAGCTGAATGCAATTGATCACCCTGTAGTATTTTAAGTCCAAATATGACTACTTGAGTAATAGTATTTATCAAGTTCACACGATTTTGGCTTTTGTGTTGGACGATGATCACAGATATCAACTACTGACAAGATGGAATTTCTAAAGATATGTTGGGTACCGTCAGAAAATTACAATTTAATAACGATGTCGAAGACTTAGACCGAAAATGTAAATTTGAATGACTGAAAGTGTATTCTTCTTGGCTTAAGTATTCGAAAAAACTGAAGGGAGCATTGTGTTTATATTGTTCTTTTTCCGCTGAAAAAAGTTCCAACGTTATAAAACCATGCATAAATATTGCAATAAGCACTCTACAAATCAATGGCACCTGGGAGCAGTCAGAGAAGCAAAGAACTTTTTGGAAATAACACCAATCAAACTGTCATTACAAATTGGGCACAAAAAAATAGTGGAGGAGAATAGAAAATGCATATCGTCTATTATAGAAACTGTTATATTCTGTGGCGTCCATGCAGGGCCGCAGAGAGCCGAGCCGGGCTCCTGGAACAGTTCGCGTTTACGGGCCCCCTAAAAAATAAACTCAATGCAGTAAAAAAAATAACATAACATACATAAATTTTTCAAGTCACATTGTCAGTTTAATTTCATATAAAATAAGATTAACTGGAGCATTTACATAAATGAAATGTTAGATTTCATTGTTTGATTTGCTTACATTAAATTTTGCTAAATATGTATGTACATTTTAAGAGCTTGAATCCATGCTTTTTGATCCGCGAATATGGAAATTACCGATTCAAAACTAATGCTGCGAGCAAGGCTGGACTCCAACGCCAATGTTGCAAGGCTTGTCAAGATATTTTGGCTCATAGTAGAACGTAAAAAATTTTTCCCGCGAGACAATAGACTAATAGAACGCTCCCCTTCAGCCACACTGACTGGAAGTGTGCAAAATATTCAATGCTATGCAGATGTTAGGAAATAATACTTCCACCTTCAAGTCATGAAATTTGTTCAGAAGTTGAAATGGTGGCAGCGAATCACATCCCATATTTGCTAAGTGTATGGCTTTGAGATGAATGATTTCATCTGTTGATCCGTAGAAATATCGATGCCATAAATCGTGCAGAATGCCGCTGCCTTTTCTCTGAGCTCTTCTTCCTTCAGATCCTGATACTTCCACAAAAAACTAAATTTAATCGCAATGTTATTTACGACTTCGAACCGTCTTGTCATGTTACCAATCAAGCAGTCCAAAAGAACGTAAAAAACTTGCTGTTTGGATTGAGTTTCGGAATCACACTCAGGTGATTCGCCAGGTAATTCATCGAACTGGCGCTTTCTTATCTTCCTTCTTTCTCTGTGAAGGTATTCACAACTCCTATACTCCCTGCCAGAACCTTACATTCTTGAAGTATGATCGACCATTGATCCCTGAACTTCTTCAACTCATCAATCAGGCTACTTATATTTTCTGTTTCCACGTCCAGTGTGGCATTTCTAGCTTGCAGTACCAGATTTCGATGGTTGAATACCGCCAACACTTTGAGCCAAATGGAGGCTAAGAGGATACACTCAAATTTCCCCATATATGATTCAATACCTTTAAAATCCGTTACTGTTTCTGAACTCAGATTCAAAAGCTTGATTTCATCAATAGCTTTCAATATTTGGGGAATGTGAGTTGCGAAAGGTTTCACACTATCCACACGCGCAGACCATCGTGTTTTGTGACATGCTGTGCAAGGGGCAATTAGTTTTTTTCTTGAGAATTTCCCATCTCTGAGGGCTTGCGCTAAATATATTATACAATTTCTGCATAATATCGACAAATGTGATGACTTCTGCACATTAAAAAACTTACCAATAATTGCACCACTGACAAAAGAAATACGAAGCTTGCCACAATTAACGCGAAACTGACCAATGTAAGCTTATCCACGGTACACTCATATGTTTGCACAAATTTGCGCTTCGCAAAACAAGTCAAGTGCACTAATTTTTTCAAATTAAAGCTCTAGCTTATTATCAGCCTGTATTTACAGATCTGGCTGGATTTAACAAAAATGAAAAAGCAATACGACCAAACCGATAGGGGCATAGTTATAATCGAAATAAAATGTGATTTTAAGTTAGTTGAAGGATTTTATCCTCATATCTCATGATTTGGAGCAAACTTCGAAAACTCTTTTATGCTTTAAGGTGTATTTTATGACTTACTCGGCCTCCAAATCAAAGCGGGTGATCAGCATCTTAAGCAGCATTTTGAAGAAGGGGAAAAATGCTACTTACACCGCGCCCCACATTCATAATGAACTCATCACTTTTTGTGGACACGTTATTAAAGATGACATTATAAACGATGCAAAAAAAAAACTACACCATTCAGTCTTATGGGGGACGAAAGCCGTGACATAGCAGGAAATGAACAATTATCAATTGATATCAGACTTTACGATGAAGAAAAGCAAGTTATTCGAGAAGAATTTGGAGGTTTTGTTGAACTAGACGCTATGGATGCCAAAACAATTGCCACCGCGATAGATAATTTTATCACTGAAACAGGACTTGATCCTATGAAATTTAAAGGACAAGGGTATGACGGTTATTCAACAATGTCAGGAAAAGAAAATGGTGAGCAAGCTATTTTGAGAGAGAAATATCCTCAAGCTTTATACTTTCATTGCGCAAGTCACAAATTGAATTTTATAGTATATGATTTGAATGAAGTCCCCAAAATTTGTAACACAATCTAGGACGTCATCCATTTTTATCGTGGTTCTCTTGCCAGATGGAAATATGTTCCACATATTCCTGCTTTTTGCAAAACACGATGGTCAGAGAAATACAGGAGTATTTCGATCTTTCTACAGCACTTTGTCAGCATCGTTAATGGATTAAAACAACTGTCCGTCGAAGGAAACACTTCAACAAAAACAACATCCTTTCAGCTGCACTCAGCTGTCACTCAATCAACTTTCATCATATGTCTTTCTTTGATTTCGAAATACTCGTCTTATCTTGAGCCAGTGTTTAATATTTTACAATCAAAGCAGTTGGATCTTCTTTCGTGCAGAAAAAATATCCAACGGATCATTCAATTAGTAAAAGATCATCGAATGAATGCGGATTCTGGAATTTATGAACATTTGGCAGATTCAAATTCGATTGCTGAACAACTAGGATTAGAACTACAAAAACCCAGGACCGTGGACCGTCAAAAACATCGCTCGGATCATCCTGCTTCTGCTGGCGCCCAATTTTGGAAGAGATCACTTTTAATTCTGCATTTAGATTCATTTGTCGCCTCACTGGAGCAAATATTTCCTGAAGAGAACTTACCAGCGTATACATTGTTTCACTTGCAACCAGCTAACATGTTGAAAATGAATTTCCCAGACTTCAAGAAAACAACAGAAAATTTTATTCAGTTTTACGGTCTTACAAGTTTTGCTGCGGAGGCTGAATTGTGGTATTTTCATTGGAAGGACAAAAACTTAAAATCTGAAGATCTTCATAAGTTAGACCTGTGTGATGTCGTTCAAGAAACGGAAATATTTTATAGATGACGAAGCTTGCTTTGCATATTACTATCGCATTACCTTGTACGACAAGTTCCATAGAACGGACCTTTAGCACGTTGAGAAGAGTAAAGACTTGGCTTCGCTCAACGGTGGGCGAAAATCGTTTAAATGGTAAGAAAAGTGATGAAAATCCAAAAGTTTTTCTCGGATTGTAATGATGAATATGATTCATTTTTTTTAGGATTATGCATGATGAATGTACATAGGAAAATGGTCAAGGATAAAGGAAAGGATATGGTACTCAGAGTTTTAGAACGATTTTTACAAGATCCACGCCGTTTGGCACTTGTATAGTTCACTGCTTCTTGTTTCTTGACATCAAATTGGATGGAATTGCGCAACCTGACCCCGAAAGACGTAGAGCTGAGTGCTAAAACTACCTCCCGACGGAATACTTGACGGTGGTACCGGGGGTATATGGTACTCAGACGGTAGGAGGTTTAGTGCGGCTAAAGTCCCACAAAATCTTTGACGATTTCGATGCTTCCTCCTCGTTCGTCCTCGTAAAAAAAACATTAAATTGGATTGCCCCCCCGATTGTTCCAAAATCAAATCCTGGCTACGCTATAAAAGATTAAATGCAGGTAAATGAGTTTTGACATCAGACAGCGAATTCTGAATGTCTCTTTATTCAAATATTTCAGCTTATTTATATTAAATTATTCTAAACATATTCTTACATACATATTTACATTTAAGCATACATACATACATGCATATCTACCTTAAGCATACATACTTACATACCTACATACAACTCGATACAAAATATGTACCTACACATCTGTGTTGAGCTGTGACTTCTGTGGGAAATGCAATGTTTGCAAATTTGCTGGAATTCAAATTTGTTTGGTTGTGTGTTGTACACATACCTGTATTAACTGTTGACTATGTCAACAATAATTATCAAATGCATATTTATGTGTTGATGAACATTTAGACTATTTTTGTATCAGGATAGCATATTAGACTGATTTAAATATTTGGCATTAAATTGTTGGCTGTTTACACTACAACGCCCTTGTTTATTTTTTTTTTTTTATTTTGTAGCTTTAAAATTGGTAGGATAAGACATTAGGGTGGTTCATACATCCTAATTTCACTAGTGTAAGCAAAATCACCTTTCGTTTTCTTTTTTTTTACTTTATTTGGTTTTCTTTAAAAACAACTGTATTGGATTGAGTTGAATTTAAACCATATATCATTATTTTGTCTTGCTTTATTTGGAAATTTAGTTTAAGCGGTTTGTTTATTCTTACAAATAGCCATGGTTTGCATTCGGTAGGTTAGATAGCTCTAGGGTGTAGATCTAAGCAAGATTAAATTATTAATAAAATTGTATAATGTATGGATGAAATCGTGAAATTTTAATAATGCAGGGCTAGCAGGGTTAGGTGAAGGTGAGTTGTAGGGAAAAATGATCGAATGACAGACGGAGAGACTGGTGTCACATGGAGATAGGAGTCAGCACAGAGCCCATGGTTCAGCGCAAGCTGCGCTGAAGAGGGTGGAAAGACTCCACCTGACAGGACATGCCTTCATCTTTTTCTCCCCCTATGCTAGCCCCTTCTTACTTTGCCCCTCACGTCTATTTTTATCCTGTTCAGCCTTTTCTTTCCTTTTTTATCATGCAGGTATGAACCCTTTTTGTTCATGTGGCTGCGGGTGAGGACGGTGTTGCAATACCCCGCCCAAGACGACGAGCTAGCTTGGGATGCAAGCATACCTGCTTTCAGCCGCTCCTCACCATTCCAAACAGTCAGCCACGTAACAATGATGCCCAACGTTAATAGCCCGATCAATTTTCCATTTCCATGTTAATTAATTATCTCTTATTTTAAATTCCCATTTTTTATTTTAATTAATTATCTCGTATCTTTCATATTTGAATTTTTTATTTTTTTCTACCTTTCCTTCCTTAGATTTTCCATTTTTTTCTTAAATCCTTCTTACCCTTCCAAACCCAATCTTTATTTCCGCTTTCTTGACCGGACAGGAACCGTCATGATGGCAACGCCGATTGGGCTCGCCTAGTCGACAAGTGTCATCATGACCAGAGGATAGGGATTAGCTGAGTGTTCATGTCAGGGTTCCTTTGTTGAATTTTAACGGTTCGACAAAGTGGTAGCTGGCATGACACTTAGCTAGCGACGGACTTAGCTAGGAGATCGTGGCGAGTTGTTCAAGCTACCTTACCGGGAGTCCAGCATTCCCGGTAAGTGAGGTTTATAGTCGTCGCCACGATATTTAGGAGTAGGAGGTGTGGCATCCATACTTAGGAATAAGTTCTTGAACGTGAAGTGCCACACTTCCACGGACTGCACGATTGACCAGACTTTAAATACATAGAGACGGACTAACCCCCTTCGCTGAACCTTCGCCAAGGCAGCACCACTGGCACCAATACACATACATTCAATTTCAGTTGTTAACTTTTTATTTCAAATTCAAAATTCAATATTTTTGAAGTTTCGAGGTTATTAACAAGTTTTTTACTGATTATTTTCTTAGTAGGATTATTTCCAAATATTGTTTTGAATTGTGTTTTTCGAAAATTTTAAAATTTTTTGTTTGGATGTAACTTGCATTCGATGCATATTTCGATTATCTTTCTAGAGACTTAACATTTGCGTTGCTTTTTATTTTTGGGTTTTGAACCACACTTAATATTTTCTTAGTTTGTTTCATAGTTGCTCTTATGGTTTCGATCACCACGAACATACATACTTAGAGTAAAACAACCACAAAAATAAGGTTTGAATTTTGGTTTCAACTAATTTTAATATTTTTACCATTATTTTTTTTTATTGGTTTACTTGGTTGTATTCATCCATACAGACTACACTATTTCGTTTACCCTTTTTTTTTGCAATCTCAACTTATTATTTTTTTATAGACTTTTCCTGCTAATCAACTCATTCAACGTCTTCATCTAACTAGTTCACACACAAAAACATAGTGTTAAAGATTGGTTTTAGTTTTAGTTTAATTTTGTTTTCAGTTTTATCCCTGAGGTATTTTTTTTATTTTTGAATTCTGGGTCAGATCCTGAAGTCGTCAAATTTAGATCACTAGGTATCAAGAATATTATTTGCATTTAACTTTTGATATCTGAGTTATTTTGCTTTTGGTTTTGGGTCATATTTTTTGGGTTGGATACTAGACTTTTAAGGCATACATTTAAAAGGTTTTTCTTGCTACTCATACACACACAAGCCAACATATAATTTGAATTCTCACTTTTGTAAGTCTTATGTCTCTATTCATCTATGTTTCGATTATCATATACATAAAATATTTACACCCAAACACACACATTGTTTGAATTCAAACACACATAGCCCCTCAATTTAACTTCAGTTTTAATTAGTTTTTTTTTTTATACTTTAACATTTTGGTTTTTGGTATTAATTTAATAGTAAAAAAAAAAATACTTGAATTACCATATACATACATACATCCATACACTCAAACATATTACCTAATAATTCGATTGAATTTTTATATACATATATTGTAATTTTTATATCCATTATTTGATATCCATTATTTAGATATATTTTGTATTGGGTTTTGGGTGAATTTATTTTGATTCACAGTCATTTTTATTCTTTTGCTTGATTTTTAATTTCTTTGTATATTTTGATTGCTTCCAAATATATACAAACCTTTTTAGTGAACTCCTCCTTTTTTGTTTTCACTTTCTTCGCTTTTTTTTTGTTGTTTCGTTTCTTTCACTTCTTAGGGTGGTCGTGGGTTAGGAAGTCTCGGGTTGGATATCGTATCTCTGTGTACAGTAGGGTGTTCTGGGTTTTACAACTTTCATTGTCTTTTCCACGTTTTAATACAGGTGAAGTTGTTTTTGCTCAGACAGTGAATGTCTGAGAAAGAGAAGGAAGTCGAAAACAGGGTTGTTGGGGGATTGGGGATACTCAACACCAATAGACCTCAAACTAGAAGCCGTACTAGGGTCGCGCTAGAAAATCAGATCGCTGGTTCGGTGTTCAACCAGATTGACACAGGGATACACAGAGCCGATGACTTTGTGCCCACAGACTATTTCAATAGGATCTTCTGGCCCTGAACGCCCGATTAGGCTCTCTTTCGCGAACGGGGTGTCGTTCAACGACTCGGAAAAAATTTAAATTAAATTTCTCCCAGAAGATCGATTTGGTGTGCCAAACGTCTGACACTGAGGACGTGGGTAACCACGGGGGCGGTGTTCCGATGGTGAAAGCACCACCAACGGCTTCCGGGGGTCTTGATGTTCCAATGTTGGAAACCTTGGTGGCCGCGTGGCAGAGATGGAGGCGCCTGCGCAAGCGTTGGGACATCGTACCGCCTTGGCATCCGCGCCCCAACCGCAGAACCAGAGGGGGGAAACTACCGGATGCGACAGTATTCCGACTCACAACCGGACTACTGAGCGCGATGGCAGTAACCCTTCAAGATGGAAAAAATTAGACCTTGAAAACGGCACATCAAATTCGATGGGACCAGCAAAAGGATGAGCGACGAAAGCTTCATCTTTCGTGTTGAGCGAATGCGGGAACAACATGCTATTTCCTTATTCCAGCTTTTCATGCACTTTCATTGTCTGGTTTCCGGCGGTGCCTTGAAGTGGTATTGGCAGGCCCTCGAAGACCATGCAGATGAGCCCGATTTCGGTTACTTCGAGCTGAAAGCCGAGATGCTAAGCCACTTCAAGTCCGCCGAGTCCGACTATGAAATAATCCGTGAAATAATGGAGAGGAAATAGCTGCCCGCGAAAGCTTGCGACGACTTCTATGCCGAAGTCCACAACATGACGTTCCGTTTGTGGAAGAGGACCCCTGAAAAGGAGTTTGTTGGCATCATCAGGGGAAACCTCAAACCGTACCAGGCCAACTTGACCTTCGCCTTAAAAATGGACTCGCTGGCCGAGCTCAAGGCGGAATGCAAGAGGGCTGAAAAACTCATCAAAGAAAACAAGAGCAGGTCCAAAGTAGTCAGCGAGGTAGGCTTGGAGCTTCCAGAGCAGTTAGGGGAACCAAAAATAGAAGCTTTCGATAGGAAACCCCAACCCCAAATCCCAGTCCATCCCAATAGTGCCCGTCCGTCTGTTAGTGATTCTGTTAGTCCTGCGTCTAAATCCACTGTCAATTCCTTTTGTGCGTCTCCCTTCCATGTAATGTTGTGTTTATCGTGCGGTATGCCGGTGGATCATTATGTGAAAAACCCGGCAGAAGCACAAAAACCAAATAAATGTTCGTCCGCGTTTCACAACATGGTGTGTTTTGCTTGTGGTACTGATGCGTCCTTCTGTGTTTTTAAACCCAAACAGGGAAACCCGATGCTGGCGGAGTTGACCGGGGACTCCAGCCAGGAGTTAGGGAGCCCGGCAGCCCTGAAATAAAAATTTTGAAGAAAGAAGAAATAGAAAAGAGGGAGGAGGTTAGGAAAGCACAAGGGACGGTGGAAAAACGCGAAGTAAAGAGTTTACACCAAAGAAAGCTAGGGTATGAAGATGCAAGAAGAAGAATATTTTGTGAAACCATAAGTACTAATAGGAAAAAGAGCAATTTTGAGAAGATTAAAAAGATGAGGGAGAAAAGGAGATATTTTAAGAGGTTGCGCAGCAAAATTGTCGCGACAATTGTTACTGTAAAAGGTGACAATAGAGTTTTTGCCAAAACTAGTGTAGGAGGTCAGGAAGTATTGGCTCTCTTGGATTCCGGGGCGAGTGCCAGGTACTTAGGAAAAGGCTCAGCGGCACTCCTGTGTGGTAAAGAGGCTTTGATTGTGCCAATCAAGGGCCAAAATATCCGAACCGCGAACGGGGAGGAAACCGCCGTGGTATGGATCATAAAGTTACCAGTCGTGTGGGATAATGCGACCGGAGAATTGGAATTTTTGATAGTTCCTGATCTGCAAAGGGAATTATAGTTTGGGATAGACTTTTGGCAGGCCTTTGGTATGAGTATTGTGAGTATGCATGGGAATGTATGTCCAAATCTTGTCAGTGTGGCGGAGCTTGTACCCGCCGAGGGTGACTTGTCTTTCGATACCGTGCAACACGTTTTAACGACGGAACAGCATACTATGTTGGAGCGTGTGAAGGCCCAATTCCCGTCGTTCCCGTCGTTCGCGTATAGGAACACGTCATCGAGGTGGTGGACGAGAATCAGCCAGTCAAGCAACGACATTATCCAATATCACCAGCCATACAAAAATTAATATATGCAGACATTTTTTTTTTATTCAGGAGAGTCTTTAGTTGTTCGATGTGCAAATTTTAAGCCGAATTTCAAAAGCATCGAATATTGATAATGTTTTTTTGCCTGGGCCTTCGAACAGTAAGGAGACAATAAAAACATCAAACAAAAATGTATGTTTACAAGAATCCGAAATCGTAAAGTTTTCGTGGTGACACTGATTAAGGTTCATCTTAAAAAAGTCTTCCAACAATACGACCAACTCTGTATCAAAGTCCAGATTATTTAAACGACTTCGATATCGGTACCGTGAATAATGAGTTTTTGCGAACTGAAGAAGTCAAAGAAATAATTCGTCAAGATCATCAAAAGTGTCCTGTTATTTTTCCACGTGATTGTCATGACGAGGCATTTCCTACCTCGTTGTTAAACAGAAACTTCCCAAATGGAGAGAAAGTGGAGCGTGACTGGTTAGTGTGGAATGCCAGTAGCAATGCCTTTTATTGCCTACCATGTCGTCTGTTAAGCACCAATACTTTAAATCGACCTAAAATGTGTTGCCCTGGCGGATACTCGAAATTCCAGGTATGGAAGAAGCTATACGATAAACTGCCATCACACGAAAATACTCAAGATAACATTAAATATTATATTCAATGGCTATCTTTAGAAAATCTAATTCAAAAGGAGGCTACAATTGATACACTTATCAATGACCAATGACTAATTTATTTTTGGGTGAAATAGGCCTAGTTTTCAAAGGCGAAAGTATATATCTTGGTGAACGAAACAATGGACAATTTTTGGGCATCTAAGATCTCATAAGCCATTATGATCCGATACTTAGAGATTATTTGGAGAAAGTTGGGATTTCACAACAGCAGCACAAACGTTTACAGGTTCACTATCTTTCCCCAGGGATTCAGAACGAGTTTATAAAAATTTTTGCAAGGCACGTGAGGGAAACTATATTAGATCAAGGCAAGAAATCCCTATTATCGTTGATGCTATACCTGATGCTAGTCACGTTGAGTACGTTCATTTTGCGCTAACTTCATTTCAATTCGAAAGCAACAAATTTTACAATTCAAGAACGGTTTTTCGCTTTCTTGAATTGTACCCAAAAAACTGGCCAGAAAATCGCTGATCTAATTTGGCATACTCTAGGTAAAAATGAAATCCCATTAAAAGATTGTCGTGCACAAGGGTACGATAATGGCGCCAATATGAAAAAAGCTTAGAACTCACATTCTCGACAAAAACTCGAATGCTGATTACTCACCTTGTGCAACCCACAGTCTCAATTCATGTGGTGCTGATGCTGCAGAATGTACGGCTGTAATTATTTTCTTCGGGGTTGTACAAAAATGTTTTACTATTTTCAGCAGCACTCCACAACGATCGGACATCCTCAAAAAAATGTACCGAGCTCTCTTCATAGTCTTTCAGGCAAAAGCCAAACTTGACTGCGCAAGCATACGGAGATGTTACCGGTATTCTCAATTACATCAATAAGTTCGAATGTATCTTGTTGTCCTCAATTTGGTTCAAAATACTGACTACTATTAATGAAAGAAACGTGGTCCTAAAAGCTAGGGACACCACCGTAGATGTTGTGGTCCGACATCTCGGTGCCTTATTAGCTGATTTGAAGTTGATCAGGAACCAATGGGAAACAATTTTAAATGAATGCAAAACAGTTGCTATTCGATTGAACATCTCGCCAAAGTTTCTGGACATTCGAAAAAGAAAACCCAAAAGACGTTCTGAAGATAATTTAAATGAAATGATTACGGATGATTCAGAGTCTGATTTTAAAAACAATACATTCCTGGTGATAGTTGATTCGGTAATCACTGGCATTACTGAACGATTTGCAGCTATGAGAAATTTGAGCGAGACGTTTTCCTTTTTGTGGCAATTTGAAGACATGGATGAAACTACGGTTCGGGCGAACGCAGCAAAATTTGTCGAAAAATACAACACAGAAGAAACACATTTACGAAGCAAATTTTGATAAAGGTCTTCCACCGTTGGAATTGCTAAATGCCATCTATGTTCAACATACAATTTTCCTCAAAATTTGTGTTGCTTTACGTATCTTTTGCACTATATCTGTCACTGCAGGCACTGCAGAACGTTCCTTCAGCGTCCTTTCAAGAATCAAAAACATTCATAGATCGTGTTCACCTCAAGAGCGAGTTTCAGGACATGCCACGATTTGTGTTGAATCCGTTTTGGCAAGATAGTTAAATTTTGATATTATCATAAAAAAAAAAAAATTTGCGAAAAAAGCAAGAAAAGCCACTCTTTGATATCCGAACCTTCTATATTGAATAATTAAAATTTATAATCATCATTAGATTTATCAGAAATGTATTAAAATGTTGCCAAATAACTAGAAAAGATTATTTAAAACAATACTTCGCTGTTAAAAAAGAATTTTATTTCTACGTTACAATAAAATAGTATAAATAGTAAATACTTTGTGTTAATTTTTTTTTCAGCTCTTAGTCCAAAAATCATTTAGTTGATGTGGCAAAAAATTATTTTTATGTAATCCATCAATAATGATTCATGAAGAAGACGTCATTAATTCGAATTAATCAAATGTATTGGTGGATTTTTTATAGGGGGCCCGTAAATTGTGTAGTTCCGGGCCCGGATTGTCTCTCTACGGCCCTGGTTGTATGTGCATGTGTTAGCAAAGATTCCTGATCTTGCAAAAATAGAACAGGAATTAGCAAATAATTGATTTTGTATTTACTTGAGCGTTTGCGTTAGGTCTGGGATTAGGGTTCTTGAATTTTTTGTTCGCCCTCTTAGTTTATTTTGTTTGAATTTTGTATCTTTAAGATTGGTAGGATAAGACATTAGGGTGGTTCATACATCTTAATTTCACTAGTATAAGAAAAATCACATTTCATTTTCTTTTTTTACTTTATTTGGTTTTCTTTAAAAACAACTGTATTGAATTTAGTTGAATTTAAACCATATATCATTATTTTGTCTTGCTTTATTTTGAAATTTAGTTTAAGCGGCCTTTTTATTCTTACAAATAGCGATGGTTTGCATTCGGTAGATTAGATAGCTCAAGGGTGTAGATCTAATTAAGATTAAATTATTAAAAAAATTGTATAATGTATGGATGAAATCGTGAAATTTTAATAATGCAGGGCTAGGTTCGAATTTTGGTGTTGGTGCTGCGCTTGTGCGTAGCAGGGT